>NC_064282.1:49855335-49903104 GCF_019186545.1 Solanum stenotomum
ACAGTCATAGACAAGAATGACTATAGTTTTAATGAAATTGACATAGAAGAAGATTTAGAAATAGTAAAAGAAAGTTTAAGTACATCAATATCAAAAAGAATAAACATGAACTGTGAAATACCACAAATCTTATAAAAGATGAGTACCTTAAGAGGGATAGATAAAACTCTACAAAAATCAATGGAGGAAGATATAAAACCACATTATTACTACATAACGGGAATAATGGAACAACAAAAATATTTAATATTAATAGATACAGGACGAGAAGAAAACTATATTACAAGAGAATTAGTGACGGAAGATGAAATAATAACTATTGAACAATCATGCTCCGAACTACCAAAAGCATTAATGTATACCGAAGAAACTACAGAAAAGTAAATAATCATCGGAGGAGTACCAATAGCGATAAAATTCAAAATATATTAAGGAAATGAAAATATCATTTTAGGAATAAAATGGCTAGAACAAGTAAAACCATATAATCTAGAAGACAAACAGTTAAAAATAAATTATGAAAATAAAAGAGTAATAATAAAAAGGGCTTTAGTATAATAAAAATATGAAAATATATGTACTTGCAAAGATAATGATAGAAGGATATTACAACCGATATTATACACCAATGATAGATACGGGAGCAGAAGCTAATATATGTAAATACAATTGTTTACCAGAAGATAAATGGGAAAAATTAAAAACACCGATAGTAGTAACAGGTTTAATAATGAAGGAAGCATGATCAGATATAAGGCAAAAAATATAAAAGTACAAATATGGGATAAGATATTAACTATAGAATAAATATATAACTTTGAATTAACTATAAAAGATATGCTATTAGGAATGTCATTTTTAGAAAAATTATACCCACATATAATAACAAAAACACACTGGTGGTTCACGACACCATGTAAACAAAAAATAGGAGCAAAAAGAGTAAATAATAAAAAATGAAAAATTGTATCAGAGCTATGGATAATAAGAAACACGGTAAGAAAAATAAGAAGAAAATTAAATAAATTATATCCGAAATATAAACAACTTAATATCATAAAGACTGATAATGAAAAATTAGATCAATTAATAGATAATATATCTAAAATAGAATATAAATATATTCAATATTTAAAAATACAATGAATAACAAGAATAACGAATATAGACAAAAACTTAATGAAATAATTATAGAAAAACGACAAGAATTAGAACATAGGCAATGCCTAATATAAAAAACTTTCTTTCAAAAAACTCTCTCAACTAAAAATTTAGTATTTAGATAAATGGAGCAACAATTTGAAATCCAATCAGATATTTCAGATAGCATGGCTAAGCAAGAAGCAAAGGTATATTGTTCAAAAAATATGCGGAACTAATTTCATATATTCCTGAATATCATATATATGATTGAATAAATTTATGTTAGTTATTATGTATTAGAATTATTTGAATCATGATTTCTAGTTTATTAGCACACTGGAAACAGGGAGAAAACTTCTATACTATGCCATCCTAATGTTGAAACCGGTAGGCGAGGAAAGCCGTTTAGGGGAGTAAACAAAGTTGAGGCGCTGATAAGAAGGAAGTATCCGCTAAAGTACGATGCTAGTAGTGACAGGAAAACATGATAAACAGATAATCTAGTTCATAATAATCTAATATGAATTTAATCAATTATGAATATGATAGGAAGGAATAATTGAAAAACCCCGCATAACAACGAACATGACTACATACGTGCATGATGAAATGATAAAAAACTATGAAACTTTAATCTTATATATACTTAACGGTATAGAAATAATTGAATTAAGAAGAATAATATGGGAAAAAATATTTAATGATTACGAATCAGAAGATATATTAAATCAGCAATGGTATGAAATAAACCTACATGATTTAGACTTCGAAAGAATAGAATGGTATGATTTAGGAATAAATTCAGATTAAAATGAACTACGAATATTTACAATATTGGCTAAAATCTATGGAAGATATAAAATTATTAGAACAATTAATGGAAAAAAATTTATATATGTACCAAAGAACCGAAGATATGTTATATCTAGAATATATCATAAATAAGATTAAAGAAATATTCAGATTAAAACAAATATCGGAAGATTATTACAATAAATATTATTACATATTACTATGAATTTAGCACTACCAAAACATAATATTAAAGTGATATCAAGATTAAGACACTTAGTAAAAAGATATTATAATAAAATCTTAAAAATAAGTTACTCACCTACCACACTACCATCTACCACACTATCACTTTCATGAATTCACTAACTACTAGTTCCGCTACGAAAAATGGTATCAGAGCTGATGAACTATTCCTTTCAACTAAAGTAATATGGGATCACTATTCTTCTTTTCCTTAACCTCCGCTACCAATGAAGATTCCTTCCCGATCCTTTTGGATCCACCCTCTTGTATATATACCCTATTCATTATTAATAAATCAACTTTTACCTCTTCAGTAAACTACTTTATGGTATCAGAGCTATTCCACTTAACAACCAAAACATTTTCTGGGCAATAATTTATTTATTTTGAACAGCCATGGCTCCTTCGAACAGCACCTTTGATTCCCTCCCAAATCCAACAAATGAAACCACTTCAAATTTTTTGGCACCTTCTAACAACATCATCTCCTTGAACAATAATGACCAACTTATCTCCATCAACATCGTTGCCTAAGCCCCACTAAAACTCACCACCACCAACTATCAATCTTGGCAATATTAATGGGAAACACTACTTACTGCATATGATTTTCTTCAATTTATAAATGAACCACCATCCACGACCACTATCTCGGTCTATAAACGACAAGACCATCTCATTAGAAGTGACATGGTTGCATCCCTTTCACCATAAATTATAATGTTTGTTACTGATGATAAAATTTCCTATGCGATTTGGCAAAACCTTGCCACGACTTATGCGAAGCCGTCGGGTGCTCGCATTATGAGTTTGAGAGAAGATTTGAATACTATTCAAAAGGGAAATCTCTCTATTTCCGTGTATTTGCAAAAAAATCAAAGAGATTTGCACCAAGCTTACTTCAGTTGGTGTTCACATCTCTGTTGATGAAGTTTTTATTCATGTCGTACATGGCCTTCCTTCTGAGTATGATAGTATTTCCTCTACACTTCGTGCTCGTGAAACAGCCATAACCTTTCAAGAGCTTCATGACAAGTTGACTGACTTCGAAGCTCATTTGTGTCACGACCCGAGCCTACACCTCGGACGTGACACGACGTACAAGACTCCAAAAATTCTCATACAAACCTCATAGCATTTCATAACATAAGACATAAGAAAATGGTACGAAATTTAAAATCTTTTAATCCATACAATCGAAAACTTTATTTAAAACAACGGAAGTCTAACTTTGTCTCATATGGCCATCTAATACAACTTTCAAATCAAAGATAGGGTCACAACCCTTCAACATAGTCTGAAGCGTAAAATGACATAAAAAGAAACTAGAAATAACAACTATCGTCCTCGAACCATGAGGACTCACCAACTAACTTTGGAGAGAATCAATCCAAGCTTTGAACACTAGAAGTCACTTTAAGATCCGAAACCTACACTTTGTAGAAAAATAGAAGAAATATGGGTTATCACACAAAAATGTACTAAGTATGATAGTCATGCAAAAATCATGCTGAAAAGGACATTTTCGATGAAAACTGTGTTTTATGCTAATTCTGAGAAACTTCATGAACTTTACTATAAAAGGAATAAGATACAATCATATTCAACATGTAAGACATCATAACACATTAGAACCATCATCTTAAGTAACCCTAAGTTATACTTGTAAAATGTATGAATGGCATCCCATACTACCATTCTTACTAACTACCACTTTGAGGCCACCATAGATGTACTTACCATTCTTCATTCTCATCTTTAGTCAATAATCACAGATAAGGAACATTCACATTTAATAAGTCATGACAAGGAAAGTAACTCAAAATAACATTTCCTAGTTAAGCATACTTCTTCACATTAAGCCTTTAAGTCAACATTCTCATTAGTATCATTATGAGCACGTTCATTTTATTAGACATTAATACATTAGAGAAACATATCATAGCCCTCTCAAAGCCTACTAGTGCAATGCATGAATGGCATCCCATACTACCACCCACACTTCATAGAACCTCTTGAGTAACCATAGCATGTAACTCACATGATGGGAATAAGCCCTAACCAGCATGGACCATGTGAGCTTAACATGGAATCCGGTGTCAGGTCCCATACCAAAAAAAGTTGGTCTACTTGCCTAAGGTAGAACCAGTAACACTTTAGCTTAGGTGGATCCACTAGCTAATAACCTATGAGGGGACATAGTTATGGGATAAGGAATATGTTCATTAAAATCCAGCCTAACATGGGGAGAGCTTCCATCTTACCATATCCACTAGGTGCTAAGCTTACATTCCAATAAAGTAGTTCATTACTTTAACATTAATACACATGAAAGGGTGCCANTGCCATAAGCCTACAGATTCAAGGTACATTATCTAACAAATGNATTAAAATCCAGCCTAACATGGGGAGAGCTTCCATCTTACCATATCCACTAGGTGCTAAGCTTACATTCCAATAAAGTAGTTCATTACTTTAACATTAATACACATGAAAGGGTGCCATTAGCCTACAAATTCAAGGTACATTATCTAACAAATGAAAGAGTGTCATAAGCCTACCAATTCAAGGTACATTATTAGGATAGCTCATTGAATCCTCATGAAAGGGTGTCATAAGCCTACCGATTCAAGGTTCATCATTGTCATTCATGGAAAGGTGTCATTAGCCCACTAATCTAAGATACATCATTATAGTAGTTAATAGACTCATTATGCAAGCGCTACCACCATTAGGTCTACCGATTCAAGCAAAGCCTAGAATACTTCATTAATCATTTATGAAAGGGCTACCACGATTAGGTCTACCGATTCAATGTTCATTAAGTCAAGATACATTAGTTACACAAAAAAATAATACTCTAAGCTTACCAATTCAAGATGTATCATTACATCGAAGAAACCCTTCACATTATATCATCATCATTCACAAGTGTATATTTGAGAATAACCTTTCAATAATAACACAATTTCATTGTAGTCATGATCACATTACTTTCATTGAAACCACAAAGCATATACATAGCATCACGATTATACATCAATCTTCATACTTTGCCCTTCAAGGCCATGAATCACAATTCACCAACACATCTAGAATTACTAAAATTTAGGCATGAAAAATGACATAATTCAATAAATTAAATCAATATAGACATATTCTATTCACATGCTTCCATAATCAATCAACCCACATCATGCAGTCACAATTTAGTAATATAGGGAATTCATGGGTTCTTGGGGGATTTTCATCATAATTCAACAATTAAATATCAATTCAATCATAATCCATCATAAATAAACCATTTAAAACGTTTTGAAAGAAAACCCATGATTTAGATTGAAACCCTAGGTTTTGGGAAAATTTGGAACCTTTGAAATCAAGTTTTGAAGGGACTCTATGGGTGAAAGCTACCCATAGATGAAAATCCACCATACCTTAATGGGTTTTTCCCCTAAATTTGAGAAGAAAGACCTTGGTTCTTCAAGCCCTAGCCTCCACTTCTTCTTCTTTTTCTTTGGGAACTTCTAGAGAGAGAAATATTAGAGAAGATGAACTTTTGGTTTTGATTTGGATTTTTGGGAATAATGAAGTAAATGGGGTGTTTAATGACTTAAAATCATTTATATATGTGAAATAAGACAATATAAATCGACCTCATAAAATAACTAATTAAAAAGGAATTTACAAAAATGACCCTCCTTAGGCAGCCCACTCCCAGGCACCACGAGAAGACCTCACGAGCCGTGGTCCTTCCCGTGGTTCTTGGGCAGTGGCTAAGGCTTGGGGTCTTGGACTTTAAAATTTGAAGGCATGACCACGAGACCTCCCACAATTCATGGTCAAGACGACTGGTCGTGGTGAAGGTCGTGGTCCCTAGGCAGCTGCTAGGCTTCAAAGCCTTGCCTTCCACAAGCCTAAGGGGTCTTCACGAGCCCCTTCATGAACTGTGGTCAATACCACTGGTCGTGAAGGTGGTTGTGGTCTTTGGTAAGTGCTTGGCCAAGGTTGGGGCAGCCTTGGCCTTTGGCTTAGGCTTTGCCCCTTTTCCATTGGCCCTTGCCTTGGCAACCCTCAATCAAACCTTAGATGGTCTTCTAACTATGGGGTCTAACACGTACCTTGATGTTAACTCTCACGTTTAGGCTCTAGTTTAACCTACTAATTTTCGAAGTGTTACATTATCTCTCCCTTGGGAACATTCGTCCTCGAATGACACTTTAAACACCTTACAGAATTAAAGACTCAAGACTAGCAGCCCATCATGCATGAAACATCATAACAAATGCACAAAACAAGGAGGAAACATCAACTCCATCTCAATATACTCAATGCAACTCAAGGAAGTAAGAACTACATCGACCAACTCATTATGCATGAAAACTTTAACATTTCTCATTTTATTGGAGGAATTACCTTCTCCAACTCAAATCATGCTCATCATAACATCATGAAGCCAATTATGCAATTATTCTCAAAAGCACATTTAAGCATGTTTAACAATTCATCTCATGAAGAATATAAGCAACTCATACTAAATGCACATCAACATGAGGAATAACAATCATGAAAACTTAATTTCTCATTAAACATGAATTCATCAAGAACATGCATAACATAAGGAGACCATGGAAACACATAATCATACATGACTCCAAAACATGAAACAAGCCACAAGGAACTCTTTGTCTTAAGCTTGAATAGGAATAGAAGGAAGAGAATGAGGATATCAGGACTTCTCATTAGCCCTTGGCCTCCCAAGTAGCACCCTTGACCTTTTCATGGAAACAACTTCCTTACTCTTTATTTCTTAACTTGCTGGTCTAAGATCCCAACCGGTACTTCTAAACTAGGGAGGTTCTCATTAAGCAACTCTTGCTCACAAACAACCTTACCAACATCACACAAGGTCTCATATGAGTATACCAAACCAGGTCTAAACTTCCCAAACTTACTACACCTCTTAAGGTGAAAATTTCAAGCAAACCTAACTTATGAACATCAAAGATACTCAACGACCTTGCTATCTAAGCACATTATCTCCCCCTTGGGAGCAAGCCTATCTAAACTCTTTTAAGCATCACATCTTTCAATTCTAAAGTCGGAGCAAGTCATCACTAAACCTTCACATAAGATGATTTTAAACCAAGGTGAATTACACTTTTACCCTTCATAGAGGAGTCTACTCTCTCAACACATCAAGGCTTTTCTAAAACACCTTATTCATCAAATCTTTCAACATACCTTAAAACTCATCATGACTTTCTACCAACAACACACATAACCATAAAGCAACACATCTATACCAAAGGATTTCATCTAAATCTACCAAATCAAGTCCTATCTAGTCACATTGCTACAATTGGCATCACCACTAACCTTTTCTCCCTCGATCATTGTAGCATTACCCCTTCGAGTAGTCGCATCTTGAAGACTATCGGATAAGGAGTAGGAGAGAGATCTTATAGAGTTAAACTCTATGGCACGACTTGGAGTAATAAAAGATGTGAAGTTTTCCTAACGTCTTATAGCCTCTCATTCATAAATGTGGCGCGATTCACACTATGAACAAGACTTTACTAAACGTGGTTTGTGAGACATCATCCTAAAAACCATCTCAA
The DNA here is from genome assembly GCF_019186545.1 of Solanum stenotomum. NCBI lineage: Eukaryota > Viridiplantae > Streptophyta > Magnoliopsida > Solanales > Solanaceae > Solanum > Solanum stenotomum. Next base: position 49,863,138 of record NC_064282.1, read on the forward strand.
CATCTTATGCTCTAATACCATGTTTGTCACGACCCGAGCCTACACCCCGAACATGACATGGTGTACAAGACTCTAAAAGGCCTCATACAAACCTCATAGCATTTCATAACATAAGACATAAGAAAATGGTACAGAATTTAAAATCTTTTAATCCATACAATCAAAAACTTTATTTAAAACAGTGGAAGTCTAACTTTGCCTCACATGGCCATCTAATACAATGTTAGAATCAAAGATAGGGTCACAGCCCTTCAACATAGTCCGAAACGTAAAATGACATAAAAAGAAACTAGAAATAACAACTCTCATCCTCGAACCATGAGGACTCACCAACTAGCTTTGGAGAGAATCAATCCAAGCTTTGAACACTAGAAGTCACTTTAAGATCCGGAACCTACACTTTGTAGAAAAATAGAAGAAATATAGGTTAGCACACAAAAATATACTAAGTATGATAGCCATGCAAAAATCATGCTAAAAAGAACATTTTGGTTGAAAACCAAGCTTTATACCAATTTTGAGAAACATCATGAACTTAGGTATAAAAGGCATAAAATGCAATCATATTCAACATGTAAGCCATCACAACACGTTAGAACCCATCATCATAAGTAACTCTAAGCTATACTTGTGTAATGTAGGAATGGCATCCCATACTACCATTCTTACTAACTACCACTTTGAGGCCACCATAGATAAACTTACCATTTTTCATTCTCATCTTTAGTCAATAATCATAAATAAGGAACATTCACATTTAATAAGTCATGACAAGGAAAGTAAATCATATTAACATTTCCAAGTTAAGCATTCTTCTTCACATTAAGCCTTTAAGTCAACATTTTCATTAGCATCATTATAAGCACGTTCATTTCATTAGACATTAAGACATTAGAGAAACACACCATAGCCCTCTCAAAGCCTACTCGTGCAATGCATAAATGGCATACCATACTATTACCCACACTTCATAGAACCTCTTGAGTAACCATAGCACGTAACTCACATGATGGGAAGAAGCCCTAACCAACATAGACCATGTGAGCTTAACATGGAATCCGATGTCATGTCCCACACCGAAAAGAGTTGGTCTACTTGCCTAAGGTAGAACCAGTAACACTTTAGCTTAGGTGGATCCACTAGCTAATAACCTATGAGGGGACATAGTTATGGGATAAGGAATATGTTCATTAAAATCCAGCCTAACATGGGGAGAGCTTCCATCTTACCATATCCACTCTGTGCTAAGCTTACATTCCAATAAAGTAGTTTATTACTTTAACATTAATACACATGAAAGGGTGCCATAAGCCTACAGATTCAAGGTACATTATCTAACAAATGAAAGGGTGCCATAAGCCTACCAATTCAAGGTACATTATTAGGATAGCTCATTGAATCCTCATGAAAGGGTGCCATAAGCCTACCGATTCAAGGTTCATCATTGTCATTCATGGAAAGGTGCCATTAGCATACTAATCTAAGATACATCATTATAGTAGTTAATAGACTCATTATGCAAGGGCTACCACCATTAGGTCTACCGATTCAAGACAAAGCCTAGAATACTTCATTAATCATTTATGAAAGGGCTACCACGATTAGGTCTACCGATTCAATGTTCATTAAGTCAACATACATTAGTTACACAAGAAGAGGATGCCCAAAGCCCCAATTCAAGATGTACCATTACATCGAAGAAACCCTTCACATTATATCATCATCATTCACAAGTGTAGAATTGAGAATAACCGTTCAATTGCATTGTAGTCATGATCACATTACTTTCATTAAAATCACAAAGCATATACATATCATCATAATTATACATCAATCATCATACTTTACCTTTCAAGGCCATGAATCACAATTCACCAACATGATGTTTGTGTAATCAAGACACAACTTCCGATGCAAGTTACTACGATCGTACAATAGTTTAGTAACCCAACCATGGGTTGGGATCATTCCCAAGATATTGGTTTTGAGAATTAATAGAAAAATAAAATTTACTTCTAACTAGTCGTAGCTAAAAACATTGTAAATTAAAGGGTGACACAAAAGTATCAATTAACAATGGGGTTTTGTCACTAGTAAGTAAAAAATAGCAAAATAAACAAGAGTTTCTAAGCAATGAGAGGGGATCCTTCGGATGTGACTGGAATACGGGTTAAGCTAGATTATTGGGTATATACTATCGATAGAAGATTCATAGAATAATTGTGACTAGGCTAAACTTTAAGGGGGATAAGCTCTCTCTCGAGCAACTAAACCAATTTCAAGTGTGTTCCTCTCGGACACCCTTTTGCCGCATGAAGACCAGCCTACGCCTTAACCCACTCACTCTCTCCAGCTGAATGACATGGGACTAGGGTTCACTCTCTCAAGCTGAACCTCATGTCGACCCACTCGCACCTGCCATCAATTTAGTAGTTTTAGTTTTACGACCTCTCTCTCGAGCAAGCCGAAAACACATAAATAAACTTGTATTTCCAACTACAAATTCAGTAAATTCATCCACAACTACTAAACGAAATCACAAATAAACTACAATTAAACTATTAGCAAGCAAGACCCAACAATTATCTTCACCCATATTCGCTAAATCACACCCCAAGAATTGGGGGTTTTAGCCACACATGTATAAGAGATAGAAATTTATACCAAATTGAGCTTGCATTCAACTGGGTAAGAAAATTTAAGTCTTGATACAGGCCAAAATTGAAGAATCCAAGAGACCCAAATCCAAATCTTGAAGATGAAACCCTTTGGATCCTCAAGTCTTCAAAACCCTCTCAAACTTATAGCAAAAATATCAAAAAGTACTATTCTATATGAAAATTGTAACAATTGTTCGACACTTAAAACTAAAACTATAACTAGTATTTATAGTTTTCACGGATTAGTGCAATAGCGGATTGTTCGGCGTCCTTAGTTGCAATCGTCGATCAACTCAGCGATCGCCCTTTGGTGTCGTTCATCGCCGTCTTACACCAACCTTCAGCATCGTCGTGCTCTGGGTCATTGGGCGACATGGTATTGCTTCGCGGAACTTCTTGGTGATGCGCCGATTGCTTCCATTTTCCGCCGCCAACTTGATCCTTTCCTTCAGGGCTCAACCCACTGGAACAAAAGGCGAAGTCAGACCCTTCGGCGACTCACCAAGTGGACTCGGCGATCCTCAGACCTTCATTTCTTCATTCTTTTCAGCCTTTTTGCGACGTAGTATCCATGCTTTCCTACAAGCTTCAAATACCTGAAACTTAAGGATTTTTATTAGTTATTGAGATAAAATAAGCGTTTGAGGACACGATTTCCATTAAAATACGGCCCTAGATGAGACAATTTGTGGACTCATCAACACCCCCAACTTAAACTTTTGATTGTCCTCAAGCATACTCAAGTTCAGTCATTCAAAAAGGGTGTCTCGAACAGTGTTACATGTGACTCAATCATGAATGCACACAACAAGACTCAATTTACTTATGCAAAGATCAAATGTGCACTCAAAGATTCAATTTGTGACTCTCCAATATCAACTAATCTCATGCTCACAATACTTGCTTCAAATGCAAGTTCAAGCTCAACTATAGTATTCAAATGCTCTGACACAAAGAATGATTCCATCTTCACACAATGGTTTCACAGTTTAAAGCTTCAGAATCAGATGCAACGCTCACACTCACAAAAAAGACAATAATGCATAACTTCACCCATAGGTTTGCCCGTATTTTCCAATCAACATTTGTTTCAGCTCACTCAAGGTCAAAAAGGTTTTTTCAAGGCTTGTAATGGGGCTGAGTGCAAAGGTATCGTCATTTAGGCTCAGTGGCTTTCATTCTCATGAGATGTGGTGCTCTCAATACTTTCTTTCCTTTTTCCTTCATCATTTTCATTAGTGTATCATAGGTCATCCTATTATTCACTTCCCATGAATTGTTTGGAAACCCCATTTCTTTTATACTTTATTCCACAACTTTCTTTTTCATTATTTTTCTTTTTCTTTTCTCTTTTTTTATATGGAAGGGTTCCATTTTTCTCAAAACCATGAGTAAGAGGAGACTTTCCTTGCACTTCTTGACTTACTCCTATCTTTTCAACACACCCCCAACTTAGGTTTTTTATCTAAGTTGGCTATTCAACTAACCATAACTTCATGAGGATTATGGGTGATGGATAAAGAAAGGTCATTTCTTTTATCAAGTTTTGGAAAGCTCAAGGGGTGTTCAAAATTGGTTCACACACTCACAAGATAAGTCACAAAAGAGGTATATGTCAAATCGGCTCACACTCGTAGAAGTTGTCTAAGATCATATCAAGAGATAGCATCACTCATAAGTTGACCGGACCAACGGGGAAAATTCTATGATCTATCCTGCATAGTTCACAGGTAAGCTCATCACACTAGGCATCGACACTATAAGTCAAACAAGACTCCACACTTTTGCTAGTGTGCAATGATCGTCACAAGAGACACAATTTGATACTAGTCTAGTCATAACGAGATGCAAAGAGTTCACATATTGTCTATGCAACTTCATTTGACCTCATCCTAGCCACACATTCATGTTCGTTCGATTGAGAGCACTATTTAAGTCATCGGTATTGATTGGAACGGAGACTCAAATTTTTGCAAAAGAACAGCCACATTCAAGAGCATATAAAGGGTGGCGAAAATGTGCAAAAAAATCAAAAAACTTTCGAAAGGGTTAAAATCATTTCACAATTTAAAATAAAAGGAGCCATAAGCTAAAACATCCACAGAAAGCAATATTTAACATAATTTAAGCACAAAACCCAAATATACACAACACACAACTTATCAACACAAAAGGTGTGGGCTTCACACCACCACAATTAAAAAGAATTTGTCCCCAGATGCACATGACAAAATATCCAAAATGACAACTGAAGAAAGACAGAGAGGGAGGTAAAGAAGGGATCCTGTCTAAGCAGTCGCTCCATTTGTCTGGGCATCAGTTCCCGGAGTGTTGTCATTATGCTTCTGGTTCTCTTTTTCTTTTTGCTCTACTTCAGCTTCTGCAGCGATATTAGCCTCGATCATATTGTCCAACTTGTGAGCTGCCACAAAGGCGTGAATCGCATTATTGAACCCTCGAGCCCACAAAGGGACATTAGGGTTGATGATCATCCTCCTCCTCGAATTGGCTGTCTTGTTCTCGCTCCTTGCAATTCTTCTAAACTTTTGTGCTCTTAAGTGTTTGGGTGGCATGTTTCTTCCTGCAACTTTTTGTCTGGCCATGTCTGCAAAGTCTTGAGATAATGTTAGAACATATTTGACAACCAAAACAAACACATTCAGCTGCAAAAAGGCTACATAGTCCACTCGGCGAGCCATAGACAATCCGTTGAAGGTCACAGTGCAGAAGGAGTAAGGGGTGCTGACAAAGGGTGAATAAGAAGACTTTTGGCGAGTCGTCGAGTGCTCTTTGCAACCTCATACTTCTCACCGAAAGTTATATACGCCACAACAAATAAAGCATGATAATAAGGTGAGATAGGGTAATTAGGTGAACAGTGGAATAGTTCGCCAAGCTCGTCACAACTCGTCGAATGACCCAACGTGTCTAATTTTGACCCAACTTCTCAAAATCAACCTCGAAACCCCTAAAAATGCAATTTAAGCACAAAAAGCACAAATTCGACCAGGACCCATAACATACAAACACCACTCATCACATATTAACTCCACTCGATGCATTGGAGAACAACATTTCATAGTCTAGGCAATAAAGTCGGAGTGATCAAAGAAAAATCGACACATAAACAATTAAACCCAATCAGGGAGGTTCAACAGATTTTGACAAGATCACACATTTGCAAATGAGTATAATATTGACAAGATAGTTATGGGGTTCGGGACACTAACCTTTTTTGTTGATCAGGTGGATATTGAGATGCTAGGACGCGTTATAATCCGACTCCAAGCACAAATCAATCAACCAAAATACTCTGAGAATGCAAGTAATATAAAACTAGAGAGCAGGTGTAAGTTTGGAAAGGTGAAAAAGTGAGGGAAGGAAATGAAGTTGAATGATTTTTAAACCTTTGGCTGAAAAACCGTCCTGTTTTTTGTCCATTCGACGATATTAGTTTTGATTGCCGAACCTTCTGGGGAGTCATAGAGTGACCACTTGACTCGCCGAGTTTTAAAGAACCTTCAGTCATCGTGAGGGTCCAAACGGCGATATTCATTGCAATCGCCAATATGGTTGGCAATTGCCAATAGCTTCTTGATCCGATCGAGTTTTACAGACCGCAATATGAATTAGTTTTGGGCCTAACGGCAGTTTGGGTCAGAGTTGCCTTGGGTAGTTTGAACGATAGCCCCTGCCTTGATTTGCTAGAAAATTTACCTCCTCATTATATAGGGCTTCAAATTTCATCTCTTCAGGATTTGCACACCCGATCCCCACAGCGTTGACACTATGGGCACCAGCCCCCATAACATTTTTGGATAGAATGTCAAGTAGTGTCATGATTTTGGCCATGTTTTGGTCTCTTTCATTGTCTTTGTCAATCTGCTCCTTAGATAGCTTGAACGTGAGAGGGGATACTTGATCCTCGCGAGTGTACCACGCTCTGTTGATGGTTGTCATGACATCTAATAGTTGGGATGCTACTGTATATGGTTGTTGCATTAAACCTCCAGGAGAGAGTTGGTCAACGACACCTTTGCTTACCGAATCCAAACTCCGGTAAAAGTATTAAAGTAGCACGTTATCCGGCAAACTGTGGGTTGGGCATTGCAGCACCAACTTTTTGAACCTTCGCCAAGTTTCGTGTAGAGGCTCTCCTTCTAAATGTTTAAAGCTCTGGATGCTATCCCGTAGTGACATCATCTTTGAGGGAGGGAAAATCGCACTTGAAATGCGGTTACCAACTCCTCCCAAGAAGTGATGGATTCACGTGGTAGCTCGGCTAGCCACTTACACGTCTCTCCCATCAACGAGAAAGGGAATAACCTCAACCGGACCGATTCCTGAGAGATGTTTTTGAACGAAAATGGTCCGCACACATCTAGGAAGTTTCGAAGATGCTCATGAGCCAGTCCGCTGAAAAGTCCCTTTAGTTGCAAGAGTTGTAACATGGTGCTCGTTATGTGGAACACTGCATTTCCCTCAGCTGGGGTAAACGGTGGCTCCAACACCTCCCATGAGATGGGGCCCATTAATGTTGTGCTCCTGGACATCGTTGAGATTTCTGATGTCATCTTGGTGGCCTAACTGGCTATCGTTGCTACCATTAACACTCATGCTTTCTGAAATATTCACACATCAAACAAAACAAAACAAAAAATTAGGTAAGTAGACTACAACAAAGAAGGACAAAATTCTACTAATCTAAAACTTCTCAAATAACACCACTCCCCGGCAGCGGCGCCATTTTGATGTTTGCGTACTCAAGACACAACTTCTGATGCAAGTATTGGGATCGTTCCCAAGAGAGTGGTTTTGAGAATTAATAAAAAAATAAAATTTACTTCTAACTAGTCGTAGCTAAAAACATTAACGATTACAAACATTGTAAATTAAAGGGGGACAAAGTGTCAATTAACAATGGGGTTTTTACACTAGTAAGTAAAAAATAGCAAAATAAACAAGGGTTTCTAAGCAATGAGAGGGGATCCTTCGAATGTGACGGGAATATGGGTCAAGCTATATTATTGGGTACATGCTTTCGATAGAAGATTCATAGAATAATTGTGACTAGGCTAAACTTTAACGGGGATAAGCTCTCTCTCGAGCAACTTACCCCGTTTCAAGTGTGTTCCTCTCAGACACCCACTTGCCGCATGAAGACCAGCCTACGCCTTAACCCACTCACTCTCTCCAGCTGAATGTGTGGACATGGGACTAGGGTTCACTCTCTCGAGCTGAACCTCATGTCGACCCACTCGCACCGGCCATCAATTTAGTAGTTTTAGTATTATGACCTCTCTCTCGAGCAAGCCGAAAACACATAAATAAGTATTTGCAACTACAAATTCATCCACAACTACTAAACGAATTCATAATTAACTATGATTAAACTATCAGCAAACAAGACCCAACAATTATCTTAATCCATATACACTAAATCACATCCCAAGAATTGGGGTTTTTAGCCACATATATATAAGAGATAGAAATTTATACCAAATTGAGCTTGCATTCAACTGGGTAAGAAGATTTCAGTCTTGATACAGGCCAAAATTGAAGAATACAAGAGACCCAAATCCAAATCTTGAAGATGAAACCCTTTGGATCTTCAAGTCTTCAAAACCCTCTCAAACTTAGAGAAAAAATATCAAAAGTATTATTCTATATGAAAATTATAACAATTGTTCGACACTTAAAACTAAAACTCTAACTAGTATTTATAGTTTTCATAGATTTGTGTTGCAGCGGATCGTTTGGCCTCGTTAGTCGCAATCGCCGATCAACTCAGTGATTCGCCCTTTGGTGTAATTCATCGCCGTCTTGCACCAGCCTTCAACATTGTCATGCGCTGGGTCATTTGGTGACATGGTACTGCTTCACAGAACTTCTCGATGATGCGCCGATTACTCCCATTTTCCGCCGCCAATTTGATCCTTTCCTTCAGGGCTCAGCCCACTGGAACAAAAGGCGAAGTAAGACCCTTCAGCGACTCGCCAAATGGACTCAGCGATCCTCAAGCCTTCATTTCTTCGTTCTTTTCAGTCCTTTCACTCCTTTTTGCGACGTAGTTTCCATGCTTTCCTGTAAACTTCAAATACCTAAAACTAAAGGGTTTTTATCATATATTGAGATAAAATAAGCATTTGAGGACACGATTTCCATTAAAATATGGTCGTAGATGAGTCCAATTTGTGGACTCATCACAACACACCTAGAATTACTACAATTTAGGCATGAATAAACTAAATCAATATAGACATATTCTATTCACATGCTTCCATAATCAATCAACCCACTTCATGAAGTCACAATTTAGTAATATAGGGAATTCATGGGTTCTTGGGGTATTTTCATCATAAATCAACAATTAAACATAAATTCAATCATAATCCATCATAAATAAACCATTAAAAATGTTTTGAAAGAGAACCCATGACTTAGATTGAAACCCTAGGTTTTGGGGAAATTTGGAAGCTTTGAAAAGGTTTGAAGGGACTCTATGGGTGAAAGCTACCCATAGATGAAAAGTCATCATAGCTTAATGGAGTTTTCCCCTAAATTTGAGAAGAAATACCTTGGTTCTTCAAGCCCTAGCCTCCAATTCTTCTTCTTCTTCTTTGGGAACTTCTAGAGAGAGAAATATTAGAGAAGATGAACTTTTGGTTTTGATTTGGGTTTTTGGGAATAATGAAGTAAATAGGGGTGTTTAATGACTTAAAATCATTTATATATGTGAAATAAAAAAATATAAATTGAACTCATAAAATAACTAATTAAAAAGGAATTTACAAAAATGACCCTCCTAAGGCAGCCCACTCCCAGGCACCATGAGATGACCTCACGAGCCGTGGTCCTGCCCGTGGTCCTTGGGCAATGGCTCAGGCTTGGGGTCTTGGCTTCTAAAATTTTAAGGCATGACCACGATACCTCCCACAATTCGTGGTCAAGACGACTGGTTGTGGTGAAGGTCGTGGTCCCTAGGCAATAGCTAGGCTTCAAAGCATTGCCTTCCACAAACCTAAGGGGTTTTCACGATCCCCTTCACAAACCGTGGTCAAGACCACTGGTCGTGAATGTGGTCATGGTCTTTGGGCAATGCTTTGCCATGGTTGGGGAAGCCTTGGCCTTTGGCTTAGGCTTTGCCCCTTTTGCCTTGGCCCTTGCCCTTGCAACCCTCAATCAAACCTTAGATGGTCTTCTAACTCCGAGGTCTAACACGTACCTTGATGTTAACTCTCACCTTTAGGCTCTAATTTAACCTACTAATTTCTGAGGCGTTACAATATGACTCATCAGTTATCCCAAACTGTGGCGCCAATCATGGCGAACCTTGCTGCTAAACCTGCCACCTCTACCAACCAAAATTCCAATCGTGGTACCAATAACTCACACTCCAATCAAAGTAATTTCCCTCCTTTCAATCGGAATGGAAATGGAGGTTTATTAAGAGGTCATTCTGGTGGTCAAAATAATCGACCCGGGGTCACTTGTCAACTATGCAACGAACCTGGCCATCACGTGAAGCAATGCAGGAAATTACTCTTCATTTTATATGTTGTCACAAGTACTAGACCCAATGGTTCTTCAAGCAACTTCAACTGATCCAACGATCAGCAGCCCAAAGATAACTTTGCTGCACAATCCACCAATGCAGATCCAAATTGGCTTATCGATTCTGGTGCCTCTCACCATATTACCCAAGACTTACAAAACCTTTCTCTTCACTCTGAATATGATGGCAGTGAAGATGTCATGCTTGGTGACGGTAAACCTCACAAGATTACCCATTAGGATCTACTATTTAACCCTTTTCCTCTACCCTTCTCAATTTAAGCAATGTTTTATGTGTGCCTCATATGAAAAAGAATCTTATCTCTGTTTATAAATTGTGTAGCGATAATCATGTTTCGGTTGACTTCCCACCTTACTTGTTTGTTGTAAAGGATTATTGTACGAGGGCACCACTAGTAGCAGGGAAGCCTAAGGGTGGTGTGTATCCATGGCCTTCCAAGTCCACTCTCCAAGCTATATCTAATGCTCAAGTCAACACCACTTCCACCACCACCCCTCCAAACTCGCATCGATGTCTCGGCCATGCCTCCACTCCCACACTTCGTCATATTTTGAAGCTTTTGAATATTTCTTCGTCTTTAGAGAAGAACAATAGTGTCCATTGAATGAATAATAGATCCGGATCCTAAAAATAATAATGCTTTGGAATAAGCATGAGTAATCAAATGAAATAAATTTCTTTTGCAATTCTTGTAAATGCAATAAAAGGCGAAATGGTCTGATAGACCCTTATACTTGTATCAGTTTGTATTGTAAACCCTTATACTTATTCCTTTGCCATCTAAACCCCTGAATTCATTGAAATACAATATTTTAAACACTATTTTTGACTTGGCATCCTATGTGGCAGCTGATATTATAGAGCGTGTGATACACGTCTATTAGGAGCGTAAGACCCATGAAAAGGGGTCTAAAAGTCATATTAGGGCTTTTATAAAGCAATCATCTTCTCATTTGCATCTAACACCATTGTTGGACAAAATTTGAGGTTTTTCTAGCTTCTTTTTCGATCTTCTATCACCATATTTTTCTTCTCTATTTTTTTTTTGTCATTACACTTCTCTCTTTATCATGCATTTTNATCTAACACCATTGTTGGACAAAATTTGAGGTTTTTCTAGCTTCTTTTTCGATCTTCTATCACCATATTTTTCTTCTCTATTTTTTTTTTTGTCATTACACTTCTCTCTTCATCATGCATTTTCACTTACTTTTTTTTTTCTTCAATATTGGTTGATCTTGTTGCATTCTTCTTCATCACCATGAAAATTCATTTTTATTAGAATCCTATAATCTAATCGAAATCATAAAACACGCCTTTGAAGGCATAACACTACTACAAAAACATCTTACACTAACGATAGGCACAAACCAAAGTAAAATTCCCAAAAAAAATACAACAAAATCAATGTAATCCACAAAACCCCAAAATCAAACAAAGACACAAATAGAAGATGAAATCTAGGCTAAACGATAAATAAATTGAAAAACCTACATTGATAAGTTGAAAATCAACCAAAACCAACAAAAAATAACTCAAATAATTTCCAGCATTGACCCAGTTATCTACCACCCAAATGACCCATGTTTCAGTCCTAAACAAAACTAACACAACCCAAATCCGGATGTGATGGCACGTGTCCATTTCCCACCGGACACGTCAGCCTAACCCAACCACAACGATAGAGAAGTAGAAATATGAGAATAAAGGATAATAAATAAGCGGAAGACTTTAATTAAGACTCAACACTACTCAGAATTTGGTTGTCACATGTACAAACCTCTAAGTACAGAATTCGAATAAAAATATACAAGTCTCAGAGTATAGTTCTCAAATAGAACAAAATTGAAAGTAAAGATAACTCAAGAGCACGTCTGGAATGAACCGCGAAGCTCAATCTGCTAAAGAAACTACTTAAGCCGAATCTGAGAGAGAGCTGTTAACCTACACATTTGTGTAGAAGCAAAGGTGAGTACCGAAAACCACAGGTACTCGCAAGTAACTCTAAACTAAGCAAACCTAACAGCTACAAACAACTCCTTTCAATCCCAACCGAACCACCGAAACTTCAATCTAGCAGCAAACCAACCAACACATACTAAACATATCATATTCAACAGCCAGAACCAACAGTATATCCTCATCAACCTCAGATCAACAAATAAGAGCAAGTAGATCAAATTCCACATAAGAAGGGTAAACCGATACAATCCACACATCACAGACAAAGATAAGGCAAATGCGATGCAAAATGCAATAATGATGTCATGTAGTCGTGATGCAAATTTGTCCTATGATACACATCTGTTGACGTAATCAGTCCACGCTGAATACTCAAATCAGAACCCATGGGGGCCACACATGGACCATGTATCACCGCCGGAACCAAATCCCATCGGCATCCAAATCGCTAGCCGAAGCTAGTCCATCTCATATATCTCTAGCCGGAGCTAGTCTCAACTGTGTCTCATATCCATCCATCCTCATATCAGTGTCTCAGAACTCATGCAACAGATAGTTCACACATGGGATGAATAATGAATATGAACATGTCATCAATCACAATCATATCACGATCACATCATAGTATTACACATCATCTGTCTCAATCACAACCATACAACGACCACATCATAGTATTACACATCACCTGTCTCAATCACAACCATATCACGACCACATCATAGTATTACACATCACCTGTCTCAATCACAACCATATCACGACCACATCATAGTATTACACATCACCTGTCTCAATCACAACCATATCACGACCACATCATAGTATTACACATCACCTGTCTCAATCACAACCATATCACGACCACATCATAGTATTACACATCACCTGTCTCAATCACAACCATATCACGACCACATCATAGTATTACACATCACCTGTCTCAATCACAACCATATCACGACCACATCATAGTATTACACATCACCTGTCTCAATCACAACCATATCACGACCACATCATAGTATTACACATCACCTGTCTCAATCACAACCATATCACGACCACATCATAGTATTACACATCACCTGTCTCAATCACAACCATATCACGACCACATCATAGTATTACACATCACCTGTCTCAATCACAACCATATCACGACCACATCATAGTATTACACATCACCTGTCTCAATCACAACCATATCACGACCACATCATAGTATTACACATCACCTGTCTCAATCACAACCATATCACGACCACATCATAGTATTACACATCACCTGTCTCAATCACAACCATATCACGACCACATCATAGTATTACACATCACCTGTCTCAATCACAACCATATCACGACCACATCATAGTATTACACATCACCTGTCTCAATCACAACCATATCACGACCACATCATAGTATTACACATCACCTGTCTCAACATCAATGTCTGTATCAATCATAGCCTACTCATGCTCTTCTATCCCCTCAATATCAGTTATCACATGACTTATTCAACAAATTCAAGTCACATATAACACATTTAGCTCGTTTTATTCCCCATCTTTCATTTACAACAATTTCAATCAACAAATAAAACCCATCCTCAATCCCCATTACTCCCCAACACAATTAGGAAAGTAGTCATGCGTAGTCTAAGAGTTTTACAAAGTTTGGAAGCCACTTGCCTTAAAACGAACTCCAAAAGTTACTTGACTTGAGCCTTTCCTTTCCGAGTATAATCCGGATCACGATAATCTATTCAAACAATTATTCACAATCACAATTCGAGTCCAATGACACCAAAATCAAGAAATTTAGGGAAAAAGGGCAAAACGGTCCAAAAGTCTCATATCGGAAAACGATACCCAAATCTGGAAATTTTTGATGTAAAATGATCCTTAAAGTATTTGGAAGCTAATGGTGAAAACCAATTTGAAAACGGAGTTGAAATCAATTCACAAACTCAATTTGAAGGAAAATCTACGTTCTTGAAGAAGCCTAAAATATTCGGATCCGAAACCCCGACTCGAAAATGAAATATCTCTTGAAAAACTTCTTACCCATGCTTAGATAAGTTCAAATGTGAAATTTCATCAAAAACGTAGTTAAGATCGACCTTGAAATTCTCAATTTATCAAACTTTAACTTTACCGGGAAAGTCCAAATTGTACGCGGTTAATATGATGAAAATAATCGATGAATCAATAATTTTATGTTAAAATTAGTTTACCCATAACATAAGGATCGTAAATATACCTTTTTCATTAAAAAGGGAGTTCAAATCGATAAAACCCCAATTTTTCCCAAGAGATTTACGGATAGAAAAAAAAACCAGATAAAAAAATTATGAGAAAATGTCGAATTGAAGATTGAATACTAACCCTCATATTAATTCAAGAAGAAACCCGTAAGAATCACTCCATACCGATGTCTAGAACTCCCGATATGCTTAAAATACCAAATGAACACAGTTTGAGATTTTTATAACAGTACATGGCTGTTATGCACCAGAAAAACAGCAGTTAATCTTTCACTAAAAAGACCGTAATTTCCTCATACGATAGTGAAATGACCCGATTCTTTTTTGTAAATGTCTTAAATAATGATACGGACCTGCTCATTCAATCGGAGCTCAATTTCATGCTCGTTGCCTAGTCAAATATCATTTCTACCCGGTAAATAATTATTTCTTATTTGCAATAAAAGTCCAATCTCGGGCTAGCGAAAATGCACCAAAATTTACAGATAAGTCCTATAATTCATACTCAAAATTTCAGAATCTTCGGAATAATTTTTCGACCTTTAAAACTAATAATGAATCCTTTAGTTGCCACAATTTGCTGAAATAGTGTCAAAGCATCCAAGAATCTTGAAAGCTCACCCAAAATTCATTTGGCACTTCCCGAACACAAACCAAATATGCTAACTAGCTTGAAAATGACATTTCGGACTCAATGAAATCGTCGGAATTTGAATTCGAGGTTTCCTTGACCTGGTATCCGATAAGGCGTCAAGAAACTAACTTTAGGCTCAAAAACTCGAAACGCACTCGGGGCCTCTAAAAATTCAACCAAGACTCATTCTAGACTTAGAATCACCCCCTAAATCCAACATTTGCCCTTATAATTCCATTTCGAGCACCGGAACCTCGTTTGTTCACCAAAGTCAACTCTTGATCAAAATTTCACAATTTTTGCAACTTAGGACCTCAAATCTTCGTTTTAACTCCAAATTCAACTCCGTAAATTCTCATAGCCCCGTTTCGACATTCTAAAACTGCTGGAATCGACAGAAATCCGATTCGAGTCTCGAAACTCCAAATGACTCGAAGTAGCACTTTTAACCAAACTTTAACTCTTAAAAACTCAACTTTCCAAAAATTCAACTTTTCATCAATTTTCCTTCAAACCAACTTCGAAAATACAACAATTAGGACTCGGGGCAATTATCGGGAGAGGTAAAACGGTCATTTTATGAAAATTTCCAAAAATGACCTTTAGGGTCATTACATTATTCACCACTAAAAATCATGTTCGAACATAAAGTAGAAGAATGCAAAAAAATACTCCACACTATCAACCCCGAGGTGAAATTTCCGAACTCAATAATTACTACTCCAAACGAACCCATTCTTAAACCTTATCCCAAAAATCCATATAAGGATTCCCAAATCAATCTTGACAACTTAACCCTCAAAAGGTTATTTCAAACCACCGACTAACTCAAAGACTGAATCTGAATCTAAGATCCTTCAACCACAACGTATTTACCATGACAAACCCCTAATCATGTAACCACGAGAGAAATTTCGGAATCAATAACCACAGAAAAATCAAGGATGAACCTAAATCAGTCACCATGCTCTCACAACACACGAACCATCACCGACTCTAGAAAAAATTCCATTCTCATTAGCACATTTCCACAAGTCTGAGTCATACTAATCTGATGCATATCCATCGAGCACCCATCTTGGAATAATCATGCTTATCTAACCCACAGATAGAAATGATCAAGTATCCAACTGATGATCGACCCATCCAAGCATATAAAACCTCTAAGGATGCCACCAAAACACTGAAGTAGGATCTGTAATTGTAGACAATTCCAGCAACGGAAGAACTAGACCCACGGGCCACCTAAGCATCGAACCACACCTAGTTGAACCATGCATACAGGGGCAAGATAAATACCAAAATAGCCAAAAACTGTAGCCACATACGGTAGCCTCTCTATACCTTTCCAAAAGCAAGATGACATTTGTAGAACTTTCGAAAACCTTCCACCACCCTAATACCACATCGAACCCACTATCTCTGAATCGGCCCACCCACACAAGTATTCTATTCTGCCAAGAGAGCATGGATCGGTCCATCCGATTCACCACTAGGCATCCACCCACAAAAGTAAAAACACGTCTGAACATAGACAGAGAATCATAATCCAAAACCATGTCTGAAATGAGGTAGGTGGTCACATAAGAATATACAAAACCGAAATTGAACAACCCAAGATATCCCTTCCACAATGTCCATAACACACCTTCCCATTCGTCTGACTTCACAATAAGGCAATCCGGCCTCATAACAATCATAGACATACTCAATTTATCCATTTTCTCATACTTTTTACAATAATCCATTAAA
The DNA here is from genome assembly GCF_019186545.1 of Solanum stenotomum. Taxonomy (NCBI): domain Eukaryota; kingdom Viridiplantae; phylum Streptophyta; class Magnoliopsida; order Solanales; family Solanaceae; genus Solanum; species Solanum stenotomum. The sequence goes on from NC_064282.1 coordinate 49,879,991, forward strand.
GCCAAAAATATCAATACTACCAGAACATCATAGTCACACCGGCCAGTTACTTTACCCTCAGACGGCCACTAGTATCCAGTCATTCTTAGAAACACATCGTTGCTTCCAAAATTTTGAATTATGGTCCTTCCTTCTTCTATTGAAGCATTCCACGATCAATATGGGTCTCACCCAATCGCTAATAATCCAACTTCTAAATGTCATAGTACTTTGTCATTGAGATAGAACTATTGAATCACGATCAATATCGATTACACGCGATCCTTTACTTACCCAGCTTCAACTATTATTCAAACCATCACATATCTCATGCCGAAACTTGAAGCAGTTCTTGGTCACTCCAATAATTCTGTATACTATGAGCACACAATCTCTATTTACCATCGAGGATCTATGTAACGCGTTACAACAGTCTGGATAATTCCATAAATAGAGTTATCAATCCAGTTCAAAATCCTCAATAACCATGTAGAGCTATAAGTCCTTCCGGTTGGACACTCGTAAGCCACCTATCATAAGCTGAACAATTCAAACCAATTCAAAAACTGCAGAATTCCTCATACATCAACGTTTACCACCAACACCAATACCAAGTATTCAGAAAGTAACTGATAACACATCATACATTTGTGCTGAACCAATCCACCTTGCATTGTCATATCTAACATAAAAGCAGAAATTTACACAATCCTCAACTTCAAACTAAGGATCTACACGTGATATCTTATTCCTTCACATCTCTTAACTTATATCCATCGCGCAAGACTCTTGTTCTTCCCGTAAATCATTTATCATTATAGTTTCTTGGCCAAACATCCACCGCATATTACCTTTTACTTTAAGTCAAACTTCTCAAATGAAACTTCATCGAACTCTTCTACAATCACAAGTATTTAACTGCTACAACTCAAACCATGCAAAAGTCATTCCAATGGCTAAAAAGTTTATACAACCAATCATCTCTTACCTTGCCAACCCACATCTTAACAAAACCAACCCGATTCCTTTTTAATCGTACCTTTTCGCTAAAATCCTTAATTGCCTTTACACGAGTATACTTGTTAAAACTTTCTTCATCCATGGCTTATTGTTGCCCATTTCTTTTGACTAATCATGAAGTCATTAGTTCCCAATATAATCATGACCACCCAAGGGTCGTACCTTGTCCTAGAAACAAGACAGGATCGATTCACTCGATCCACCAGTATAACTTTCCTTATAATTAATGCTTAAATCAAGCGTTCATAGTAGCAACCATTTGATTTCTCAATCGAGAATGCAACATCAACCTTCTGACCCGATTAGGTAAAACAGCTAACAACTCAGATTTCCCTGCTTCCATATATCACTAGTACCACATTATGAACAACCGCTAAATCCACCACTAGAAGACATCAGATCCATTGAGAAGGTCGTACTCAAACAACCTATTCATTTACACTCATTAAATAGTTGCAAAACATTACCAAAGCACTTCAGTCTCCGGTCAAAAATGATATGCACAATTTCGTAANATTCCTTTTTAATCGTACCTTCTCGCTAAAATCCTTAATTGCCTTTACACGAGTATACTTGTTAAAACTTTCTTCATCCATGGCTTATTGTTGCCCATTTCTTTTGACTAATCATGAAGTCATTAGTTCCTAATATAATCATGACCACCCAAGGGTCGTACCTTGTCCTAGAAACAAGACAGGATCGATTCACTCGATCCACCAGTATAACTTTCCTTATAATTAATGCTTAAATCAAGCGTTCATAGTAGCAACCATTTGATTTCTCAATCGAGAATGCAACATCAACCTTCTGACCCGATTAGGTAAAACAGCTAACAACTCAGATTTCCCTGCTTCCATATATCACTAGTACCACATTATGAACAACCGCTAAATCCACCACTAGAAGACATCAGATCCATTGAGAAGGTCGTACTCAAACAACCTATTCATTTACACTCATTAAATAGTTGCAAAACATTACCAAAGCACTTCAGTCTCCGGTCAAAAATGATATGCACAATTTCGTAAGCCCGATCGATGGCAGAAGCAACATAGCCCATAACCCTAACCAAGATAACACGAGTACCATCATAGTCGTCGTACAATGACCCTGTGATGATATACACCCACACTATAAAACCATCATAGAACTTCTGATTTTGGTTGGTGCAACTTCATCATCATAATATACTACACAATCCATTCCCTTATAACGAACTTCACAAACTGTAGTTTCCAAAGTCGCAGCACTCTCAACATAGTCATTCTCTTACTTACACCATTCTTCATTGTCTAGCTACTTTCGTTGTATAAGTCACACAAGCACTATTCTCGTTGTTGAATAAATGACCGGAGAAATAAGACGTTCCTGAAGTCTCTTAATAAATGTTCATCTTCCAATACCATAAACTCAAAACACATCCCTTGGCCACAACCTTACTCACTCGTCTCGAAGAGAATTCCATGTCTGATCTCACTTCCTTTCCACAAGTCTATCACCTCCACATCAAAACCTGATCCAACACGCAGGACCAACCACGAGTCATTACAATGAGAGAGAGAACAGAGTGAAGTGATAAGAATTAGATCGGACCAAGGACGCACGATAGAGAATCAAGTGATAAAGATCTTTCCTAAAAGTCACCATAGCCTCTCGAAGATAGGTACAGACGTCTCCTTACCGATCCTCGAGACACTACTTAGACTTGGCTTGTACACGTGAGACCTATGAACCTGGGGCTCTGATACCATTTTTGTCACAACCCAAATCCGGATGTGGTGGCACGTGTCCATTTCCTACCGGACACGTCAGCCTAACCCAACCATAACGATAGAGAAGTAGAAATACGAGAATAAAGGATAATAAATAAGCGGAAGACTTTAATTAAGACTCAACACTACCCAGAATTTGGTTGTCACATGTACAAATTTCTAAATACAGAATTCGAATAAAAATATACAAGTCTCAGAGTATAGTTCTCGAATAGAACAAAACTGTAAGTAAAGATAACTCAAGGGCATGTCTGGAATGAACCACTACCCCTCGAGTATGTCCCGAAGCTCAATCTGATAAAGAAACTACTAAGCCGAATCTGAGAGAGAGTTGTCAACCTACACAATTGTGTAAAAGCAAGGGTGAGTATCGAAAACCATAGGTACTCGCAAGTAACTCTAAACTAAGCAAAACTAGCAGCTACAGACAACTTCTTTAAATCTCAACCAAACCACCGAAACTTCAATCTAGCAGCAAACCAACCAACCTATACTAAACAGATCATATTCAACAGCCAGAACCAACAGTATATCCTCATCAACCTCAGATCAACAAATAAGAGCAAGTAGATCAAATTCCACATAAGAAGGGTAAACCGATACAATCCACACATCACAGACAAAGTTAAGGCAAATGCGATGCAAAATGCAATAATAATGTCATGTAGTCGTGATGCATGTCTGTCCTATGATACATATCTGTTGACGTAATCAGTCCGCACTGAATACTCAAATCAGAACTCATAGGGGCCACACATGGACCATGTATCTTCGCCGGAACCAGATCCCATAGGCATCCAAATCGCTAGCCGGAGCTAGTCCATCTCATATATCTCTAGTCGGAGCTAGTCTCAACTGTGTCTCATATCCATCCATCCTTATATCAGTGTCTTAGAACTCATGCAACAAATAGTTCACACATGGGATAAATAATGAATATGCACATGTCATCAATCACAATCATATCACGATCATATCATAGTATTACACATCATCTGTCTCAATCACAATCATATCACGACCACATCATAGTATTACATATCACGTGTCTCAATCACAACCATATCACGACCACATCATAGTATTACACATCACCTGTCTCAATCACAACCATATCACGGCCACATCATAGTATTACAAATCACCTGTCTCAATCACAACCATATCACGGCCCCATCATAGTATTACACATCATGTGTCTCAACATCAATGTATGTATCAATCATAGCCTACTCATGCTCTTCTATCCCCTTAATATCAGTTATCACATGACTTATTCAACAAATTCAAGTCACATATAACACATTTAGCTCGTTTTATTCCCCATCTTTCATTTACAACAATTTCAATCAACAAATAAAACTCATCCTCAATTTTCATTACTCCCCAACACAATTAGAAAAGTAGTCATGCGTAGTCTAAGAGTTTTACAAAGTTTGGAAGCCACTTGCCTTAAAATGAACTCCAAAAGTTACTTGACTTGAGCCTTTCCTTTTTTAGTATAATGCGGATCACGATAATTTATTCAAACAATTATCTCTTGGAAAACAATACCCAAATCTGGAAATTTTTGATGTAAAATGATCCTTAAAGTATTTGGAAGCTAATGGTCAAAACCAATTTGAAAGCGGAGTTGAAATCAATTCACAAACTCAATTTGAAGGAAAATCCACATTCTTCAAGAAGCCTAAAATATTCGAATCCGAAACCCCAACTCGAAAATGAAATATCTCTTGAAAAAAATCTTACCCATGCTNGGATCCGAAACCCCGACTCGAAAATGAAATATCTCTTGAAAAACTTCTTACCCATGCTTAGATAAGTTTAAATGAGAAATTTCATCAAAAACATAGTTAAGATCGACCTTGAAATTCTCAATTTATCAAACTTTAACTTTACCGGGAAAGTCCAAATTGTACGCGATTAATATGATGAAAATAATCGATGAATCAATAATTTTATGTGAAAATCAGTTTACCCATAACATAAGGATTGTAAATATACCTTTTTCATTAAAAAGGGAGTCCAAATTGATAAAACCTCAATTTTTTCCAAGAGATTTACGAATAGGAAAAAAAAACAGATAAAGAAATTATGAGAAAATGTTGAATTGAAGATTGAATACTAACCCTCATATTAATTCAAGAAGAAACCCGAAAGAATCACTCCATTCCGATCTCTAGAACTCCCGATATGCTTAAAATACCAAATGAACACAGTCTGAGATTTTTATAACAGTACATGGCTGTTATGCACCAGAAAAACAGCAGTTAATCTTTCACTAAAAAGGCCGTAATTTCCTCATACGATAGTGAAATGACCCGATTCTTTTTTGTAAATGTCTTAAATAATGATACGACCTGCTCGTTCAATCGGAGCTCAATTTCATGCTCATTGCCCAGTCAAATATCATTTCTACTCGATAAATAATTATTTCTTATTTGCGATAAAAGTCCAATCTTGGGTTAGCGAAAATGCACCAAAATTGGCAGATAAGTCCTATAATTCATGCTCAAAATTTCAGAACCTTCGGAATAATTTTTTGACCTTTAAAACTGTTAGTAGAAATAAATTTTTCCTACTTAGATTAGAAATAGGAATAGGAATAAGAATACGAATCCTAGTTGGAAAAGGATTCCAATGTAGTGTTTATAACTAGGGTCTCAATGTAACTATTTAGATACACAATTCAATAATATTTTTCGTATATATTTATCACATGGTATCAAAGCATTTGTGAGAACAAACAAGTCACCGTATGTCTATGTCAATTTCTGGTGACTGTTGGGTCTGATTTTGTTATTCTTTTTTCTTTCTGTGGGTGTTGTGCGAAAACCAACACCACCACGAGGTTCAAAAATCCCCCGCGACCAAACCCCAGCCAAAACCATCGGAAAACACCACCCCACGCGCTCTCACGCGCCGATCGGAGGTGGTAGTTTTCCGGCGAGATCTGTCTCACGCGCCGGCGCGTGAGGACTTTTCTGATCATATTTTTTGAGATTTTTTTTGACAGTTGGGGTCGTCCAGCCATTCCGACCAGGCCCATACTGTTTTTGACCAGATCCAATCGCCGAAATTAGGGTTTCGGCTATTTCCAGGTAGTTTTCGATGACTTTTCTTCGAGATTTGAATTTTCCGAGACAAATTTAACATAATGTCTTTTGGGTGTGATGTTTTTGGTTCCAAAAATATGGGGATTGGAAGTTCTAGCCCTATAATCACTTCAGAACTTTTATTGGGAAGTTCAAACTATTTATCTTGGGCTTCCTCGGTTGAGCTGTGGTGCAAGGGTCAAGGTGTCCAAGATCACTTAACGAACAAGGCTTATGAGGTAAATGTAAAGGCAAAGACTAGTGATGAAGATGCAAAAGCCAAAGCACAATGGGAGAAAGTAGATGCTCAATTATGTAGTTTCCTATGGCGTTCTATTGATTCCAAGTTGATGCCCTTGTTTCGCCCATTCCAGACGTGTTATACAGTTTGGGAAAAGGCCCGTGCTTTATACACTAATGACATATCTCGATTCTATGATGTGATATCTCGATTGACCAACTTAAAGAAACAAGAATCCGATATGTCTACTTACTTGGGACAGGTAGTCTTGGAGGAATTTGACACATTAATGCCAGTTACTACGAATGTGGAAAAACAACAAGAACACAGACAAATATTGTTTCTAGTTCTTACTCTTGCTGGACTTCCTCCTGATCATGATTCTGTACGTGATCAGATTTTAGCTAGCCCTACAGCTCCTATAATTGATGAATTATTCTCTCGTCTCCTTCGTCTTGCGGCACCTCCCAGTCACAAGGTAGTTTCATCACCCACTGTTGACTCATCTATTCTCGCATCTCAAACCTTTGAAAAGCGTACATATCAATCTATGGAGAATCGGCGAGGGGGAGGGCGTTTTGGGAAACCTCGATCCAAGTGTAGTCATTGTCATAAGCCTGGACACACTCGTGATATATGTTATATTTTGCATGGTCCACCACCCAGTTATGATCCTATTGTTCTAAAGGAATATAATGAGTTCCTTCGAAATCGCGCAAGTAAACAGACATCTCCACCAGTAGCATATGGTGCTCAACCTAATCAACCATCCAATAATGCTCATATTGCTCAGACAGAATATGATGAGTTCCTTCAGTATCGTGCAAATAAGCAAACGTCTCCACAAGTAGTTTCGGTTGCACAACCTGATGTCTCTGTTGCGGGTAATTCTTTTGCTTGTGTGTCGCAATCTAGTACTCTTGGAACATGGGTCATGGACTCTGGGGCTTCTGATCATATATCTGGTAATAAATCACTTTTATCCGATATTGTTTATTCACAATCTCTTCCAGCTATACTTTAGCCAATGGGATCCAAACAAAACCAAAAGGGGTTGGAAAAGCCAAACCCTTATCTTTAGTCACCCTAGACTCTGTTCTTTATGTCCCTGGTTCTCCTTTTAATCTAGCATCTGTTAGTCGTTTGACGAAAGCCCTACATTGTAGCATAACTTTTTTCGATGATTTTTTTCTCATGCAGGACCGCAGTACGGGACAGATGATTGGAACAGGACATGAATCACAAGGCCTTTACTATCTTACCTCTTCAAATTCCTTAGCAGCATGCTCCGTTACAGATTCCCCAAATCTATTTCACAAACGTTTGGGACATCCGAGTCTATCCAAACTGCAAAAGATGGTGCCTAGTTTGTCTAGTTTATCCACATTAGATTGTGAGTCGTGTTAACTTGGGAAACACACTCGTGCTACGTTTCCTCGTAGTACTGAGGGTCATTCAGAGTCTATTTTTTCATTAGTTCATTCTGATATTTGGGGTCCTAGTAGAGTCAGTTCCACATTAGGATTTCGTTATTTTGTTAGTTTCATTGATAATTATTCAAAATGTACTTGGGTTTTCTTAATGAAAGATCGTTCTGAGTTATTTTCTATTTTCAAAAGTTTCTTTGCTGAAATACAAAATCAATTTGGTGTTTCTATTTGTACTTTTCGTAGTGATAATGCCTCAGAATACTTATCCTCCCAATTTCAGGAGTTTTTGACTCACCAAGGCATTATTCACCAGACTACTTGTCCATACACCCCTCAACAAAATGGTGTAGCTGAAAGAAAAAATCGGCATCTTATTGAGACCGCTCGTACTCTTCTCCTTGAATCCAATGTTCCACTGCGTTTTTGGGGAGATGCAGTTCTTACGTCTTGTTATTTGATAAATAGAATGCCCACTTCTTCTATTCAGAATCAGGTTCCCCATTCCATACTATTTCCTCAGTCACATCTCTATTCTATCCCTCCTTGTGTCTTTGGGAGCAGATGTTTTGTTCATAACTTAGCCCCAGGAAAAGATAAATTAGCTCCTCGTGCCCTCAAATGTGTCTTTCTTGGTTACTCTCGAGTCCAAAAAGGGTATCGTTGTTATTCACATGATCTTCATCGATACCTTATGTCCGCTGATGTTACATTTTTTGAGTCTCAGCCTTACTATACATCTTCTGATCATCCCGATGTCTCTATGGTCTTACCCATACCTCAGGTTTTACCTGTGCCAACCTTTGAGGAATCTACGGTTACTTCTACATCTCCAGTTGTAGTGCCACCACTACTAACTTATCATCGCCGTCCACGTCCAACCCTAGTCCCAGATGATTCATGTCATGCGCCAGACCCTGCTCCTACTGCGGACTTGCCTCCTCCTAGCCAACCGCTTGCACTTCAAAAAGGTATACGATCCACTCGAAATACTAACCCACATTATACCTTCTTAAGTTATCATCGTCTATCATCACCCCATTATGCATTTGTGTCGTCTTTGTCCTCTATTTCCATTCCTAAGACTACAGGTGAAGCACTTTCTCATTCTGGATGGAGGCAGGCTATGGTTGATGAGATGTCTGCTTTACATAAGAGTGGTACTTGGGAGCTTGTCTCCCTTCCTGCAGGTAAATCTACTGTTGGTTGTCGTTGGGTTTATGCAGTTAAAATTGGTCCAGACGGTCAAGTTGATCGACTTAAGGCTCGCCTTGTTGCCAAAGGGTATACTCAGATATTTGGGCTAGATTATAGTGACACTTTCGCTCCTGTGGCTAAAATTGCATCTGTTCGTCTTTTTCTATCTATGGCTGCCGTTCGTCATTGGCCTCTTCATCAGTTGGACATTAAGAATGCTTTTCTGCATGGTGATCTTGAGGAAGAAGTCTATATGGAGCAACCACCTGGTTTTGTTGCTCAGGGGGAGTCTAGTAGCCTTGTATGTCGATTGCGCAGGTCACTCTATGGTCTAAAACAGTCTCCTCGAGCTTGGTTCGGGAAGTTCAGCACAGTAATTCAGGAGTTTGGCATGACTCGTAGTGGAGCTGATCACTCTGTGTTTTATCGGCATTCTGCACCAAGTCGATGTATCTATTTGGTTGTTTACGTTGATGATATTGTTATCACCGGTAATGATCAAGATGGTATCACCGATTTGAAGCAACATCTCTTTAAGCACTTCCAAACTAAAGACCTTGGCAGATTGAAGTATTTTCTAGGTATTGAGGTTGCTCAGTCTAGATCAGGTATTGTTATTTCTCAACGCAAGTATGCCTTAGACATTCTTGAGGAGACAGGAATGATGGGATGTAGACCTGTTGACACTCCTATGGATCCGAATGTTAAACTCCTTCCAGGACAGGGGGAGCCACTTAGTAATCCTGAAAGGTATAGACGACTTGTTGGAAAGTTGAATTATCTCACAGTGACTAGACCTGACATCTCTTTTCCTGTGAGTGTTGTAAGTCAGTTTATGACTTCCCCTTGTGATAGTCATTGGGAAGCAGTTGTTCGTATTCTACGATATATAAAGTCAGCTCCCGGTAAAGGACTACTCTTTGAGGATCAAGGCCATGAGCATATCATTGGATATACAGACGCTGATTGGGCAGGATCACCCTCTGACAGACGTTCGACATCCGGATATTGTGTTTTAGTAGGAGGTAATTTGGTGTCGTGGAAGAGTAAGAAACAGAATGTGGTTGCTCGATCTAGTGCAGAATCAGAATATCGAGCAATGGCGACAGCAACTTGTGAGCTAGTTTGGATCAAACAGTTGCTGGGAGAACTAAAATTTGGCAAAGTTGATCAGATGGAACTTGTGTGTGATAATCAAGCGGCTCTTCATATCGCATCAAATCCAGTGTTTCATGAAAGGACTAAGCACATTGAGATTGACTGTCACTTTGTCAGAGAAAAGATACTCTCGGGAGATATTGTTACGAAATTTGTGAAGTCAAATGATCAGCTTGCAGATATCTTCACCAAGTCCCTCACATGTCCTCGTATTAATTACATCTGTAACAAGCTAGGTACATATGATTTGTATGCACCAGCTTGAGGGGGAGTGTTAGAATAGAAATAAGTATTTCCTACTTAGAATAGAAATAGGAATAGGAATAATAATAGGAATCCTAGTTGGAAAAGGATTCCAATGTAGTGTCTATAAATAGGGTCTCAATGTAACTATTTAGATACACAATTCAATAATATTTTTCGTATATATTTCTCACGAAAACTAATAATGAACCCTTTAGTTGCCACAATTTGCTGAAATAGTGTCAAAGCATCCAAGAAGATTAAAAGCTCACCCAAAACCAAATATGCTACTAGCTTGAAAATGACATTTCGGACTCAATGAAATCGTCAGAATTTGAATTCGAGGTCTCCTTGACCAGGTATCCGATAAGGCATCAAGAAACTTACTTTAGGCTCAAAAACTCAAAACGCACTCGGGGCCTCTAAAAATTCAACCAAGACTCATTCTAAACTTAGAATCACCCCCTGAATCCAACGGTGCCCTCGGAATTCCATTTCGAGCATCGGAACCTCGTTTGTTCACCAAAGTCAACTCTTGATCAAAATTTCACAATTTTTGCAACTTAGGACCTCAAATCTTCGTTTTAACTCCAAATTCGACTCCGTAAATTCTCATAGTCCCGTTTTGACATTCTAAAACTGCTGGAATCGACGGAAATCCAATTCGAGTCTCGAAACTCCAAATGACTCGAAGTAGCACTTTTAACCAAACTTTAACTCTTAAAAACTCAACTTTCCAAAAACTCAACTTTTCATCAATTTTCCTTCAAACCAACTTCGAAAATACAACAATTAGGACTCGGGGCAATTATCGGGAGGGGTAAAATGGTCATTTTATGAAAATTTCCAAAAATGACCTTTAGGGTGATTACATAAACCCAACCTCACTATCTTCTTCTCCTCTGCCACACCTTCTCCAATCAAACCACTTCCGTGCTCACCATCTCAAACAAGCTTCAACCGGCAGCTATAAGTGAGAGCTAACAACAACAACAACAACAAAAAACCCCAAACCAACTCCACCAATAAACCTCGACATTTACAATGCCGCCAGCCCTAAACTCCGACGAGAACTGTGAACAACCAGACCACCCAACAGATCCCCACTCTTCCTTAATGCCATCAGTCACCATTTAAATCGCAACCCAACAGAATCCAAAATCAACTTTGAGCTTCTAGGAGATTGTGAACAAGCAAAAATCATTTCGAAATTTTTTCTTCATTGGAAAGAGTAGAAGAGGTTGGGAAAGAAAAAATGCAAGGAAGATGAGTGAGAGAAATGGAAAGAGATTGTGATTTGTGGGGATGGGAATAGCTATGGCAAAGGCAAATAAAAAGTGAAAAAAGAAGTATAGATACATTAATTAAATATGATAAAAGGGAAAGGATGACCTGGAGTGGCTATATATACACTTGTCATTTTATAATCATACATGTCATTTTATAATTATTTTAAATATTATGTGTCAAGCGTTTGTGATACACACACAATTGAGTAGGAAAAAATGGGTTCAAAATGTTGTGTTTCGATGGATTCAGAGGTTTAAATGGAAAAGGGATAAGTAGAAGGGTTTACAATACAAACGCATACAAGTACAAGGATCCACCACACCATTTTGCCTGCAATAAAATGCACAAGACTCCCTTTTATAACTCATCAATACAAAGTTTTGCTCCTTTAGAATATATTTATTCACATGTTTGGGGTGCTGCACCGAAAGTATCTATTGATGGTTTTCAATATTATTTAATATTTGTGGATCACTATATGAAATATATCTGGCTATTTCCTCTAAAGAGGAAATCCAATGTTTCAATTGTGTTTCCAAAATTCAAACAAATTGTGGAGAAATTATTTCAAAATCCCATCATATATTTTTATTCTGACAATGGAGGGGAGTTCCTTCATCTCCGTTCATTCTTTGAAGAACATGGGATATCCCATTTTCTCACTCCTCCCTACACACCTGAACACAATGCCACTGCCGAGTGTCGTCATCGCCATGTTGTGGAGACAAGTATCACATTATTACACAATCCCAATCTTCCTCTAAAGTTCTGGTCTTATGCTTTTATGAATGTTGCCTACTTAATCAATAGGTTTCCCACCCGAACTATAGATGGAGATTCACCTTATTTCAGATTATATGGTACTCTAGCAAACTACAACATACTTCGTGTCTTTGGTTGTTTATGTTATCCATGGTTGCGTCCCTCGCTCTACTCCTTGCATATTCCTAGGCAATTCACAAAATCAGAGTGCTTATAAGTGTTATGATCCTGTAAATTCTCGCCTTATTTATCTCGTCATGTTGATTTTGTGGAAACTTCTTTCCCTTATATGTCTCTTGAACCAACAGAAAGCAGACCCCAAAATGACATTGTTGACTCTTAGGTTCCCAACCACTTTGTTATTCCTCTTATTTGTGACCAACCTTCATCTATCACCTCTCTTATGGCCTCTACTACACCGCCTCTTGGTCCCACATCTTCCAGCTGAGCACCTGACAATGCTTGTTCATCAAATAGAACTGGGAATTCATCCAATCAACACTCAGGTATATCTCTTTCTCATTCATCATCTTCTGTGAGTTCTACCTCTTCTGAACCCTTCTTACTTGATAACATAAATGAATCGGATCAAAATTCAACCATTTAACCCTCTCATCCCATGACTGCTCGGTCAAAGAATAACATTCATAAACCCGTTCAAAAGTTATGTCTAAGTGTTATTGTTCATGATTCTGCCAATCTCACTATATCACATGTCTCACCGTTAACCAAACCATCCCAATTATCTCCAATAACCAAAACCTCCACTAAGCCAAAACAACCTTCTTCCCTACCCAAGCCAATAGAACCTCGGACTGTTCGTCAAGCTTTTAAAAATTCAAATTGGTGTGCTGTTATGAATGCAGAGATTTCAACATTGCAAAGTCAAGGCACTTGGTCTCTTGTGCCATATGTCCCTCATTCCAAACCGGTGGGCTCCAAATGGGTATTTCGTGTTAAATATAATTCAGATGGTAGTATTGGACATTATAAAGCTCGGTTGATTGCTAAAGGTTATCTTTAACGACTTGGTGTAGATTATTTTGAGACTTACTCACCTGTTGTTAAACATACTACAGTGAGAATTGTTCTTTCTCTCACGGTCTCTAAAGATTGGCCGCTTAGGCAATTAGATATCAATAATGCATTTCTACATGGGCATTTATCAGAAGAAGTTTACATGTCTCAGCCACCTAGATTTGTCAATGAGAAGTTTCCTAATCATATTTGTCAATTACACAAGGCTATCTATGGCTTAAAGCAGGCTCCACGCGTCTGGTATGATGAACTAAAAGCCTATCTTCTGTCTCTTGGTTTTCATCACTCTCAGTGTGATCATTGTCTTTTCATCTATGCAAAATCTGGTGTTATCATCTATCTAGTTGTTTATGTTGACGATCTCATAATTATTGGCAATCAGTCTCACTATGTTGAAGAATTTATCAAACAACTTGGTACTCGGTTCTCCATAAAAGATCTTGGTGATTTGAATTTCTTTTTGGGAGTTGAAGTCATTCGTTCACCTCTTGGTCTATTTCTTAACCAACTGAAATATATATGTGATATACTTGACAGAACCAACATGGCAGATGCAAAACCAGTGAGGACATCTATCGCTTGTGGTTCATGTCCAGGTTCTAAAGATGGTTCTCCTCTTGAAGATTCAGCATAGTATAGGAATGTAGTTGAAAGCTTGTAGTATTTGATGTTTACTCGTCCAGATGTTGCTTTTATAGTCAACAAGTTGTCTCAGTTTACAAGCTATCCCACGACAACCCATTGGACCATGGAAAAACGTGTCTTGCGCTATCTAGCTGGGACATCAGACCGTGGTCTATTTCTTCGAAAAGAATCTCCTATTTTACTTCATGCCTACTCTGACTCTGATTGGGCTGGTGATCGTGATGATCGCTCGTCTACTACAGCCTATGTTGTGTTTCTTGCTGTAATCCAGTCTCATGGAGTTCTAAGAAACAACAAGTTATGGCTCGTTCTTGGACGGAGGCAGAATACAGGGCCATCGCCTCTACCACTATTGAACTTTGTTGGGTGCGTAATCTTCTCAAGGAGTTGTTTGTTACTCCCGCTAAGACACTGGTCATCTACTGCGATAATCTTGGTGCTACATACGTTTGTGCTAACCCTGTGTTCCATTCTCGCATGAAGCACATTGAACGTGATTATCATTTTGTCTGTAAATTAGTCCAGCAAGGTATTCTTCGGGTTTCTCATGTTTCCTCAAAGGACCAACTAGCTGATATGCTCACAAAACCTCTTCCAAGTGGATCTTTTGAGTTGTTATGTTCCAAGATTGGCATCTCTAATCGACCTACCATTTTGCATTGGCATATTAGAGATATATCTTAGAGTGATTGTATATTATTTATATTTCTTATTTACAGATTTAGTTTCCATAGTTTTAACTTATTCATAACAGTAAAGATCCTCACTTATATCTTAGATTGATTGTATTGATTTCCTTCCTGATCCTTATGGATCCACCCTCTTGTATAAATACCATATTCATTATTAATAAATCAACTTTTACCTCTTCAGTAAACTACTTTAATCCTCATTACTAACTAACTAATTAACACCAAACTAACCACCTTACAGTTGGACCCCATTACCATCTAATTGGTAAAACACAATTAATTCCATAAGGTATATGTTCAATTCTGTTTATTAAATTAAATCTCCAAGTTACTTCTTTCAATATAATTGCGTGTTTTACTTTTCAGATTAGTGGGTATCTTAATAATGTTATAAAATACTGATCATGCGCAATCAAATAATGCTTTTGACGGTTCTACCGCTTTTAAATGATTTATACCTTTAACTAGTGAATTTGTCCGCTTCGCGCGGCTATAAAAGACGATAAGATATCAAACATACGATAATAAAATATTCATATAAAATATAAAATAAAGATAAATTATAAAGAGAACGTACGAAATAAATAAATAATGCTATATCATTCTTATGACCTTAATCATTAAAAACAGACCAAAAAATATGAAATTAATACATAATTATTCGATTTCATTTCGACGTGACGACGTCCACCCCCACAAGTTGTTCACCATACAAATAGCCTTCCTTTTGATCTTCAAATCAGCCAAAAACATGAATATAATAAGCACCAGAAACATAACTTAAAAAGGCAATAATGTGATATTTTTACTGTCTTAGGTTGTCTCAATTTATAACACTTTAATATGAAATATCAAATATTGTCATGAATATGACTATTAATTATTTTAGGGATTATGAGGATAAAAAGTTATGGGAGTGATAAATATAAAGACCATTAAATTTTACATTAAATAATATGAATGATTTGTTAATTGACATATTTATTTATTATATAATATACAAAATAAAAAGAAATCATAGAGATAACATATGAAAAAAAAATGTAATATTATTCCTATGATCTTATTCATTAAAAAATAAAAGAAAAAATACACTCCCACAAGCCAATCACCATTCAATAGTTTTCATATTATACTTCAAATCAAATTAAAACATGGATATAATAAACATAAAAAACATAACAACTTAAAAAGTTAATGTAATCATTTTAGCAAAGTTTTACAATATCTTCATTTTTAACTCTACAATATAAAATACCAAATAATATTTTTAAATATGGAGGAATACATTCAACACTACATAAATTAGATAGACATAAATATATTATTTCTTTAATCATCCTTTCTAAGTATACCATAACTGAATAAAACTCATAACAATTGATGAATAAATTATACAAAGAAAAAAAAATAGAAGATGGTCTTAATTTTCACAATTCTTTTAATTTTCTAAAGAAAGTTCATCAAATACGATAAAATAATAGATAATTTAATTAATTAGCTTCCAAATGAGTGACTATTCTACTAAAACTAAATTATTAAAAATAAATAAAATAACATATTTACACAACCTTCTACCATACATATATAATGAGAGCAAACGAAAAGTTAGTGGAATACAAATTTTCAAGCATAATATGAAACTGCAAAACTAAAAAGTCATAAACATAATTATGATTGCAACAAATTGAGAAAAAGTAAGAAAAATTGCAATTTCAAAAAGAAATAAGGGGGGAAAAAGTAAAGATTTGGCCCCTGAATGTACTTTCATGTATAATTTTGAGGAAATAAACACAAATTACTTTCTTTTCTTTTAGTTCTTACTGTGTTATCTTCAAAGTCTCTATATTGTCTCATGAACTACTCATACCAAGATATCTACTCAAGAAGAACAATTAATTCTTTGATTTGTAGATGCAATAGAATAAACAGACGTTAAATAGTGAAATACTTAAAGACTGGTATGCAATTGAAAGGGCATATTGCGGCTTAATGACCCATTATTTCAATTTCATTCTGACCACTTTAATGATCCATTATAATTTATAATGTAATAAATACAAATAATAATGAAAGAAATAATTCATTTTTTTAAAGCTTTGAAGAAAGAAAATAAGAAAAAAAATCAAAATTATGAGAAAATAAATAAATAGTAATAGAGGCCAATGAGGCATGCCACATCAGCGGATTCATTTTCAACTTTATTAATATATATAGATTTTTGTGCTTCATTTCAAAGATAACTCGATAACCGATATCTACTACTACACTGCATTCTTTATGCTAATCCTATAATAACTCTCCACAAAATGGAGTAATTTCCCTAGATAGTCACTCATGTTTGGAAATTACCTAGTAATATCACTTATGTTTGTTTTAGGACTACAATATCACCCAACTTTATCTATTTTCCTCAAAATATACTTGACACAAAAAAAGCATTATCTCTCTCCTAATAGGATGCCATGTCACATTTTTTTAATTTATTAATAATATTTTTTTAAATTCTTTAAGTGTTTGTGCCCCTGCTTTTCGATATTATTTATACAATGTTTAGACATTTTTTTGTTTATTTGTTTGTACTTCTCTGATTTGAAAAAATTATTTTGTTTGTTCTATTTTAATTTAATTAGTGTATAATTTTTTTGAAATTATGAAATCCATTTTAGCTATATTTTTTAATTTTAAATTACTATTTTTTAGTTATAGCTTTATTATTTTGGATGTCGGTAATATCTTGTACCTACTTTGAGTATGAAATCAACGATCGATGACGAAAAATATTTTTTTTAATTATGGACATCTTCACATTAAATTTGTGCAAACAAAAAGTAACTAACAACTTAAAATATCTAAAATCATATTTTAATTTAATTAACTTCCTAAATTCTATCGATATCACATAAATTAAAATAATAAATATTGGGCTCGTGCTAGCATAGACACTGTTGTCTAGTTTTAAGCATCTATGTAAGTTTTAAATTTTACTTCTTTAAAGTAGAGAGTCCTAAAATAATATTTTATATATATTTTAATAATTTTAAAATCATAAATATAACAAAATTTTGTGTACCGAAGGTTAGCTCCGCTCTAGATTTCTTGTGAGAATCGACATGATTTTATCTTTACGATTAACAAGGAGATTTTTTGTGCGAAGAAAACCACACACATAATAAATATCACAAGTATACTAATTAATTACTTTTATAACATATTATTTTTCAAGTTAATAATAAAAAAACACTTCATTAAATATTATTTTCCACGAATTTCGTATTTTAATTATCTATTATTTCTTTTATCTATCCAAATTGTTATTTCCTTTGTATTAAAATAAATCTCGATTTATAATTGTGGTTAAATGTTTGAAATAAATAGACATGCAACAGGGGCACTAACACTACATACGAGCTGGGGCACAAATACTTCAATTCCTAATGTAGGCATTCCACAACTAAACTACTTATTATTAGGAGCCTACAGACATTTATAGAATTAAAAAAAATATTATTAAT
Organism: Solanum stenotomum; assembly: GCF_019186545.1. Classification (NCBI taxonomy): domain Eukaryota; kingdom Viridiplantae; phylum Streptophyta; class Magnoliopsida; order Solanales; family Solanaceae; genus Solanum; species Solanum stenotomum. Next base: position 49,898,065 of record NC_064282.1, read on the forward strand.
AAATGAAAACAAATGTGACATGGCATTTCATTAGGAGAGAGATAATATTTTTTGTGTCAAGTATATTTTGAGGAAAATAGGTAAAGTTGAATGATATTGTAATCCTAAAACAAACATAAGTGATAGTAATTACTAGGCAATTTCTCAAATATGGGTGACTATCTAGAGAAATTACTCCCACAAAATGTCATTAGGATTATTGTTTTTTTCAGTTCTCTTAATATGTGATATAATTTTGTGATAAGACACAAGTACTCCTAGACTATGACCGATATCTCACAGATACAACTTAACTAAATTAAGGTCCTATTATCCCTTGATCTTATTATTTTTGTAATTTTGTAGACCTTTTGATTTACGTGGCAAATTATGTAAGTCCACATGAGGCGCATGGAGATGTTTGGAGGCCACTTAGGACAATACGGTGACAAAATTACAAAAATAAATTAGATCAGGGATAATATGGTCTTAGTTCTAATGCGTGTTTTTGAAATTTCGGACATACTTGTGCCTTATTCCTATAATTTTAGAGCAAAAAATGACAAAATGTACTCTTTGTTTCATCCCTACCAATGCTATGTAACAATTTATATGTCGAATTGTCAAGTTTTAGCATCGCATATCGATCGTTTACTACCCCAAATATAAAGTTTCTGTTGAGTTGATCGATGATAAATGATTTTTTTTCCTCCATTAAGCATCGAATCTGTAAGTTGGTAAAATGACTTTCAATATATTGATGTATTCCTACAATTTCCCGTTCGAATATAAGTGAAAAATTCTCATAGCCAAATAGATACTAAAAAGACATAATACATAAACATAATTTTTAACTTAATTTCAGTGGATAACTAGGCCCTCCAACTTTGAGTATGCACAAATAGACACTTAAACTTGTATAAATTTAAACAAGTAGACACACATGTCCTACACGTAGGACTCCACGTAGAATATAAAATTAACATGTAGGGTTCCATGTAGGATGAATATTTATATTTGTTCAATTTTATACAAGTTTAAGTGCCTACTTATGCACATCCAAAGTTAAAGGTCATATTTTTCAGCTGACACCAAATTAAGAATTATATTTATATATTATGTCTTTTAAAAATAAGTGAAAAGTATTAGGTATAAAAGATTTGAAGGCATTGGAATTTGGAGCAGTGTTTAATGGTGTCTCTTGGTAAGGGGGCAACTTCTCTGGAGCATCATTTGACCCTGGCACTCTTTGTATTTATCTATTTATATTGATGTTGACAAATTCATTGATAACGACTAAGAAAATACCATTATTTGGTTGATTGTGGATTAGGTTCGTGATTAGTACAGCAAATGTTAGTTTATTATATCACTAAAGTTGTATTAATCATGAACCCTTCTTTAAAATAAGTTTAATTTATGATCTTGCAATACAAATAATTTCGGCTAACTTCTATCGGATACTAAAGTTGCCACTCTATTCTAAAAAAGGAAACCATGACAAATAAAAGTAAAGTGAACGGAGATAGTATAAGAAATCTCCATAAATAATACAATATTTAATTGATAGTATTATCAGTAAAAATAATCACTACACTAATTTAATGCGATGTTTGGCTGGTCTTGTTAAGCTTCATGTAGTTAATACCCTTAAGGGGTTGTTTGGTTACTGATTAGAGTTATGCAGGTATTAGTTATGCAGGGTTTAGTTATGCAGGTATTAGTTATGCAGAGTTTAGTTATGCAAGTATTAGTTATGTAGGGTTTAGTTATGCAGGTATTAGTTATGCAGGGTATAGCTATACAAGGTTTAGTTATCTGGATATTAGTTATGTGAGTATTAGTTTTATGTAGGTATTATTTAGTTATGTAGAGATTACATTACATGAATTATTAATTATTGAATATTGAATTTGATATAAATTAATATATATTATTTAAAAATAAAAATAAGTAAGCAAATAGTATAAATCTTTCCTTAACAAAAATAAAGAAAGGAATTTTCTCTATACTTAACTAGGAATACTGTGTTTTTTTCTCTCTTGTTTTAATGTTTAAAGTTTATAAAAATAAAACACTATTAATATATTTCGAGTAAATTATATTATCATATATTATATGATGTAAATTTCTATCAGTATGGCACATGTGTTGTTTGTACATTTTTAGTATACCAAATATATAAATTATATATAAATTCACATTCTAAATAAAATATTAATACATAATAATTAAATATGTGGATATATTTAGTAATATATAATGTGAATATATAATTAATATATGCGCTATCAAAATTGTACATTCTGATTCATAATATTAAAAAATATTTATGTTTTGATTTTAAATGAAAACAAATAAAAAGTCGTTTATATACAAAAAGAAATAAGAAACAAAAATAGTTGGGAAAATAGAATAGTTATGTAAAGTTTTCAATAAAAAAAAAGATTTAAAAATAAATTAATAGGGATAAATGTGTAATTTATCTTTTTAATACATGTATAACTAATACTCATATAACTTATTCCACCTTCTAACCCGCATAACTTATACATAGATTCTCTCATAAGTTATGTAGGTATTAATTATGTAGGATTACAAAAAACACAATCAAACACCGTATAAAATTAATACATGAATAACTTTTATACAATATTTAGAACTTATCAACCAAACATAGTATAAGTCATGTTGACTTTTCAACCTAATAAAGAACTTTTTCCAAATATAGTAAAACTAATACAATGTTTTATACATGAATAACATACCCTCTATTACCATAACCAAACAGCCCCTTAAGGGATTGTTTGGGTAGGAACAAGTTAGTTCAGGATTAATTATTCTGGATAAGTTATCCCACCATGTATATGAAATAACTTTTCTAATCAGTATGATATAAATGGTGGGATACATAATTTAATAACTGCCTAGTACCTCCAACCAAATCCAGGATAATATTATCCCAAATTTTATTCCTATTGTAAAATATAAATAATATACTGCAAGAAATATAGACACAATATATGGGGAGTAGAATGTACAGATTATCTTATTCAAATGTATTTTTGTCTCTCATGTGTATCTTACAATGGTGAATGAACAACAATATTTATAGGTTGACAAATCACTCCAAAAGTCATCATATTAAGTGTCATAATAAATAGATGTTGTAATGACCCTAAAGGTCATTTTTGGAAATTTTCACAAAATGACCGTTTTACCCCTCCCNTGTAATGACCCTAAAGGTCATTTTTGGAAATTTTCATAAAATGACCGTTTTACCCCTCCCGATAATTCCCCCGAGTCCTAATTGTTGTATTTTCGAAGTTGGTTTGAAGGAAAATTGATGAAAAGTTGAGTTTTTGGAAAGTTGAGTTTTTAAGAGTTAAAGTTTGGTTAAAAGTGCTATTTCGAGTCATTTGGAGTTTCGAGACTCGAATCGGATTTCCGTCGATTTCATCAGTTTTAGAATGTCGAAACGGGTCTATGAGAATTTACGGAGTCGAATTTGGAGTTAAAACGAAGATTTGAGGTCCTAAGTTGCTAAAATTGTGAAATTTTGATCAAGAGTTGACTTTGGTCAACAAACGAGGTTCCGGTGCTCGAAATGGAATTCTGAGGGCACCGTTAGATTCAGGAGGTAATTCTAAGTCTAGAATGAGTCTTGGTTGAATTTTTAGAGTCCCCGAGTGCGTTTCGAGTTTTTGAGCCTAAGGTTAGTTTCTTGACGCCTTATCGAATACCGGGTCAAGGAGAGCTCGAATTCAAATTCTGACGATTTCATTGAGTCTGAAATGTCATTTTCAAGCTAGTAGCATATTTGGTTTGTGTTCGGGAAAGCCAAATGAGTTTTGGGTGAGTTTTTAAGCTTCTTGGATGTTTTGACACTATTTCAGCAAATTGTGGCAACTAAAGAGTTCATTATTAGTTTTAAAGGTTGAAAAATTATTCCAAAGATTCTGAAATTTTGAGCATGAATTATAGAACTTATCTGCAAATTTTGGTGCATTTTCGCTAACCCGAGATTGGACTTTTATCGCAAATAAGAAATAATTGTTTACTGAGTAGAAATGATATTTGACTGGGCAAACGAGCATGAAATTGAGCTCCGATTGAACGAGCAGGTCCGTATCATTATTTAAGACATTTACAAAAAAGAATCGGGTCATTTCACTATCGCATGAGGAAATTACGACTTTTTTAGTGAAAGATTAACTGCTGTTTTTCTGGTGCATAACAGCCATGTAATGTTATAAAAATCTCAAATTGTGTTCATTTGGTATTTTGAGCATATCAGGAGTTCTAGAGATCGGAATGGAGTGATTCTTGCGGGTTTATTCTTGAATTAATATGAGGGTTAGTATTCAATCTTCAATTCGACATTTTCTCATAATTTCTTTATTTGGTTTTTTTTTTCCTATCCGTAAATCTCTTAGGAAAAATTGGGGTTTTATCAATTTGGACTCTCTTTTTGATGAAAAAGGTATATTTACGATCCTTATGTTATAGGTAAACTGATTTTAACATAAAATTATTGATTCATCGATTATTTTCATCATATTAACCGTGTATAATTTGGACTTTCCCGATAAAGTTAAAGTTTGATAAATTGAGAATTTCAAGGTCGATCTTAACTCCATTTTTGATGAAATTTCATATTTGAACTTATCTAAGCATGGGTAAGATGTTTTTCAAGAGATATTTCATTTTCGAGTTGGGATTTCGGATCCGAATATTTTAGGCTTCTTCAAGAACGTGGATTTTCCTTCAAATTGAGTTTGTGAATTGATTTCAACTATATTTTCAAATTGGTTTTCACCATTAGCTTCCAAATACTTTAAGGATCATTTTACATCAAAAAGTTCCAGATTTGGGTATCATTTTTCGGTATGAGACTTTTATTTTGCCCTTTTTCCCTAAATTTCTTGATTTTGGTGTCATTGGACTCGAATTGTGATTGTGAATAATTGTTTGAATAGATTATCGCGATCCGGATTATACTCGGAAAGGAAAGGCTCAAGTCAAGTAACTTTTGGAGTTCGTTTTAAGGCAAGTGGCTTC
>NC_064282.1:49909070-49960427 GCF_019186545.1 Solanum stenotomum
ACATCATTATTGCATTTTGCATCGCGTTTGCCTTATCTTTGTCTGTGATGTGTGGATTGTATCGGTTTACCCTTCTTATGTGGAATTTGATCTACTTGCTCTTATTTGTTGATCTGAGGTTGATGAGGATATACTGTTGGTTCTGGCTGTTGAATATGATCTGTTTAGTATAGGTTGGTTGGTTTGCTGCTAGATTGAAGTTTCGGTGGTTCGGTTGGAATTGAAAGGAGTTGTTTGTAGCTGCTAGTTTTGCTTAGTTTAGAGTTACTTGCGAGTACCTGTGGTTTTCGGTACTCACCCTTGCTTTTACACAATTGTGTAGGTTGACAGCTCTCTCGGATTCGGCTTAGTATTTTCTTTAGCAGATTGAGCTTCGGGACATACTCGAGAGGTAGTGGTTCCTTCCAGACGTGCCCTTGAGTTATCTTTACTTTCAGTTTTGTTCTATTCGAGAACTATACTCTTAGACTTGTATATTTTTATTCGAATTTTGTATTTAGAGATTTGTACATGTGACAACCAAATTCTGGGTAGTGTTGAGTCTTAATTAAAGTCTTCCACTTATTTATTATCTTTTATTCTCATATTTCTACTTCTCTATCGTTGTGGTTGGGTTAGGCTGACGTGTCCGGTGGAAAATAGAGATGTGCCATCACATCCGGATTTGGGGTGTGACAGATGCATCCTTATCCAAAAAGGTTCATAGAACCTTGGGAATACACATAGATAATAAGTATAATTTTATGGATAAATTCACCTAGTTCAGTGGATTTGTCATACTCTCCCTTGATTGTCCATGGATAATGTGTCTCATTAAAACTTTACTAGAAAAAATTCATTAGAAAAGTCTAGTGAAGGAAAAAGAGTACACACATCTCATAATATGCCTTGAGTGCTGCCTCATTAAAAACCTTATCAAGAAAATTCAATTGGGACAAAATCATGGTTAAGTAAAAGAGTACAACGTGTATTTCACTCCCCCTTATGAAATCTTTACTTCATATCTCGGAGATGACGCATTCCAATCTTATATCTCAACTTCTTAAATGTTGATGTTGGCAATGCCTTAGTGAATAAATCAGTAAGATTATCACTTGAACAAATCTTTTAAACTTCTCTCTCACCATTTTATTAAAAATCATGTGTGAAGAAGAACTTTGGTGAAATATACTCTGTCCAGTCTCATTTGATGTATCATTCCTTCAATCGAGATATACATGCATTATTAACTTCATACATGGTGGTTGGAATATCTCTTTTCAAAGAAAAATCACATGGTTTTCGGCATCTGCATAATCAATAATTTGTATGTTCACCAATTACACTAATACATGATATTTTTCAATTATTTTCACGAGATCGTAATTGATCTTTCTTTATGTTAAGCAATCTCAAAATCATTGGGGTACTCAATGAAATTTCTTTAAGACCTTTTAAATCCTTCAACAATTTTCATATAACTTTCATCGTCTTGCTAGACATGACAATCATTCATTACACATATTCAAGTATTTCATCTATTGTCAAACTGAAACAAGTCTTAGAGCATCCACCACATGAGAATATATCTCCATTCAATAATGTCAGGACATTTGCAAAAATCCTTTATGCCCCAAGGCACCAATAGTACTTTATATCTTATGGTTATACTTTCGCACAATAATATATTTGTACCCCACTGACATTATATCTTGATGCATGGACTATAACTTCAAAACATCACTTTTCAAAGTGAAACATAATATACTTGAATTGTGCATTTCATTTGGGTAATCATTTATCTTCTCATACCATATGAAAGATTTGAATTTAAGATCCTCGTCATCATTTGTAGCATTGAGCGCTACTTCATATCAAAAATATCATCGACGGTCTTTTGGCTCAATTACAATACGACATAACTTATCGAGATCTCTTCATATTTCATCATTTCAGGTACCTAAACCTTTGCCAAGGTTTATTAAGTGTTATGTCATTGTGCTCCTTTTAAACACTTGCCTCATTATCATGATCATTTGTTCATCTCCTTCCTTGAGAATTTTTCATTTGTAAATCAATTAGGCTATCACGCTTCATGCGTACCATAGGCTATGTCTTTTAAGAACTTTTCATTGGAGCATTTGCAGCTGAATTATAACATAGGATCAGCAAATTCAGCTGGCAATTAATTTGCAATATTATGTAAATGAATTATCTCTTGAAAATTAAGTTCACATCATTTTTAACGAGGATCTAGATAATTTATCTCATAATTTTCAGCTGTCAATCATCTCTCTCCCTAATGTTAGAGAGATGTTAGAACATTCACCCAATCTTATTTGGGGATCAATCTTTTTGTGTGGTGGAGCAATTAAATCAGATATCGCACATTCAAACTTTAGATGGAAATTATTTGGTTCCTAGCCCTGAATCAATTATGATGGGGAAACCTTGTTGGTTTGATGCATAAATGTATTACTACATGTTAAATAAACTCATCTCATATCAAATTTTATTTGGGAGTTTTGTTCTCATACCCATGATTTAGCTATAATTGGAGGCATACAATTTATGTTAAACCAACCAGCATTATTAACATAATTTCGTAGTTTGAAACTGTGCTATTAATTTAACAATTCGAGCAAACAACCTTACAAAATCAATTTGTAAGTTGACAAAAAAGCAAATGTGACCATCTCAAAGATGTAACTATCATATAGTTGCAAATGGTCCACATGGAAGGTGAATGAGCTCATATTCACCTTTTTATATGTTCCAAAAATTAGGGAGTACAATCTCAATCTTAGCTAATACAATGATACAATGATCATTTTATCATGAGAACAAGCAACATAAGATAATTCTTGAAGAATCTTTTATTTCTTCATCGTATAAGCCACATGAATTATCAATTACTTTTGCATCACATTTAAATCGAAATGACCAACCGGTCATGCCAACTGATCTTAATTTTGCCCAAACCTCTATTAGAGGTGAGTTGTGCATATATATTTTTTCTCAAACCTCCCATAGAGGTGAGTGGTGGCATATATCCAACCCATAATGATTTTACCATATCTTGACTCATTCTCTTTTAGAATGGTTGAGCATTCATGATACTTATCACACATCACATTCTCTTCAAGAAATGGACTAATCGTTTATATGTGCTTCATAAATTTGTATTATAAGAACATTATAATACCTTTAAAATTTATCATTTCGCATGACCCACCTCAATATCACTTTGAAAAGTCAAGTGTACCCTCACTTTATCTTTCTTTCTTTTGATGGAGGATTTTTATAGTATTAGGTCGCATAATGACCAAAGGTCAATGATCTTTCATATCATTATGATGATAAGAATTACCTTCACATTTTGAAGGTCTATTTGGAGAACCCACAATATTCTTCCTTTCATAATTATCACAATAATGACTATATAATTCTGTCCATCCACACCCTTATTCATACATTCAATCAATTGTCATCTTTCAGACCTATTATTCACTACTACCACATTCATATGATAGAACGGAACAATTGGGCGGATTTCAAACTTATCATATACCGCTACCACATTTGCTTTAGGGAATGGAGAAAATTCAATGGGACAAATTTCATGACTTCTCATCAAAGCCTTAGTCATCATTATATCATCACTATGGTGCATTGAGACTCAAACTTAATGTCTTACCCTTTCTATGTGATGGGACTTCAATCCACCGTCTTGTCCTTAATGAGATCAACCAGAACATGACTTAAAGAAAAATTAAAACGAGATCAACCAGAACATGACTTAAAGAAAAATTAAAACTCAATCTCAATTGTCTAAAGTCTCGTGCTGATAACGTGTTGCAAATATAAATAATATACTACAAGAAATATAGACACAATATATGGGGAGTAGAACGTAGAGATCATCTTATTCAAATGTGTTCTTGTCTCTCATGTGTATCATACAATGGTGAATGAACAACCCTATTTATAGATTGAGAAATCACTCCAAAAGTCACCATATTAAGTGTCATAATAAATAGATACATCCTTATCTAAAAAAAGTTCATAGAACCTAGGGAATACACATAGATGATAAGTATAAGTTTATGGATAAACTCAATGGATAATCTTCTTAGTTCAATGGATTTATAACAATTCCATAATTATTATACCTTATACCTCACACCAAATGATTTGTGAATTTTACTTGGGATAAAATTTGCAGTAAAAATATGTGTATATGAATAACTAGATATAGAAAGAATCCCAAGCAGCAAACACTTACTGTATAACAATTCATAGATTGTTATTATTATTCAAAATATAACAATTCATAGATTGTTATTATTATTCATAATCTAACAATTTCTACCTCTTTTACGTATCACATAAATAATTATTTGAGTACATTATAATTCATGCCTAACTAATCTGTGAACTATATAACCTCTACATGATCGACCTAAAAAAGTACATTTTAATTTTTCTTGAATTTGGACTTTACATCTAGGGATGGGTGGGGTGGGGATTTGATTAACTACAAACGTAGGTAAAATTGGCTAAGCAAAGTTTGGGTAAAATCAAAATCCAAATTTTCTGAAAACTTCAAATCATACTACTTTACACTCATATTTTTGTGACGAAGATTAATGAACTCAAGCACCTTTGCCTTGCTCATCTCAAAGGGAAAGAAATAATCAAGAAAAGACTCTTTGAATTCCTCCCAATCAAGAGGACTCGCATCAATAACTCTCTCTTCCTTGCATTGATTGGAACAAACTTGAGCAACACCCTTGAGTTGGTAAGTGGTCAATTCCGCCTTTTCCACTTTTAACAACTCCCATAATTTCAACTATCTTATAAATCTTATCAACAAACACTTGATGATCCTCATCAAATTTTGACCCATAAAACTCTGTGGGATTCATTCTAGTGAAGTCTCTTACCTTTATCGCCACCATACCTACATTTGGGTTCACTAGAGCAATCACCTCTCTATTAGCTTGGCTGTCATATCTTGAGAAATACTTGGAAAGTGGATCAGAATTCGACATTAGCACTTTCTCTATCAAAGGATCGACATGCACTTGAGGAACTTCAAGCTCCATATTCCTTTTTGTGTTAGTTGTTCTATGAGGCATATCATGAAAAGCATTGGACAAGAGTTAGGAGAAAGACCTTTATAGAGATAAACTCTATGGAATGTCTTTAGAGTAATGAAAGAATTATTATTTTCTAAATGCCTTGTAGCCTCATATTCATAAATGTGGTGCGCTTAATACTCATGAACAAGACTCTACTTGACGCGGCTTGTCAGACATTCTAAGATCTTTTTAAAAACCTGATGCTTTGGATACCAAGTCTCTTACGACCTAAAGTGCACCCTAGACGTGACATGATGAATAAGATCCTGAGAGACCTTAAACAAGTCACTTGACATGAGAATGACATAATAAAATACAATTCAAAAGATATAATCAATATAAGTCTCAAATCATAGGATGAAATAAAAGATACAAATCGAGTACATAAGAGATGCACGGAATACTACTAAGTCTGGCACTAGTCTTTCTAACATCATAAGAGTGGTTTAAACATAACTCATACACTACGTACAGGTATGAAACCAAAATGACCAAAAGTAATAAAAGTGTAGTGCGCAATCCCATTCTAAGCACGTTTGGGAGGAGGAACGTCGGATCCCATATTAATAAATAATATAAGCACAAATATGCACTAGTATGATGAATGTACTAAGTATGAGGATATGCATAAAACATAAAGCATGATAACATGATTTTCTTAAACATAATATGCAAGACCAATTAAAATGTTGTAAGAACCATTAAAGAGAAACCATAATTGATATACAAGGTCAATACATACTTAAAACCATTCAAGAAGCTTTCATAAAAATTTTGAGGAAACATATTTCATTTGTGGAATATTTACCATTAACCTATAATAAGACCATGTGAGCTATAACATGGAATATGGCGTGACCCTTAAACCGAGAAAGGAAATTTACTTGCCAAGGTAGAACTCTGTCACATTCATTCTTCGCTAAAGTGGATACACTAGCTTAGGTCATTTAAGACAATCCTACCGGAGCACGTAGTTAAGGGACAATGAGATTTCCTCAAGATACCCGGTCTCTACTAACGGAAGAGCCTTCATCTCAAAGTACTCTCGGTGCTAAGAAAATCCCAACTGAAAATGCATAATCATAATCATATCAAAATACTTGAAAAGGCACAACTAAGACTATCAATCCAATCATAAGTCATAATAGAATAGCTCTTTGTCAGACCATGATTTCATAAAATTTCATATTAGACACTTACTATCTAAGAATCTAAATCATGCTTTCATTCATATGTGAGAAAGACTTTCACAAATCTTTGATACTTATCTCACAAGCATCCATAGTTCATAAATCATCCTTTTCATAAAATATACATAGCTTTCATACTCATATATAATTCACAAGTTCATAAGCATTAATCATATCAAGTTCATAAAAATAGGCATAGGCATGGGTCCAAAAAAATCAATTGAAAATCATGTAGTTTAATTAAATCATGCATAATAGGATTGTATATAAATATGTAAATCATAATAGATAGATCTCATCAAGATTTGCATGAAACCCTAATGGAATTGGGTGAAATCAACTTATAAGATCAGGATTCTTTTGGAACTCAATAGATGAACGAAATCCATGAGTGAATTCCCACATACGTTGATCATAATCAAAGCCCTAAGAATGTAAGGAGGATGTGACCTTGAAGCTTGAAACCCTAGATCTTCACCTTGGAGCTCTTGAAGGAAATTTTGGAGAAGAAGACTTGAGGGATTTGGGGAATTTGAGTGAATGCGGGAATTAGGATTAGTTTGAAATGGCTATAGGGTCAAAGGATGTAGTTTAGCGGTTAATTGGGTTGGAAAAGACCAAAACAACCTTTTATGGGTCGTAGTCTTTTCTATGGTCTATAGACCCCTTTCTCAAAGTCCAAATTAAAATCCAAAATTTTACTAAGTCTAAATCACTTCTACGGTTACCTTCTACAACCCGTAGACCATACTGTGATTCGTCAAATCCTCTCGTAGACCTGAGGTTTCAAATCTCAATTCTCTAAATTACCCTACGGGCACTTCTTACAGCCCGTAGACTAGCCTACGATTTGTCATGTTCTTTCGTAGGTCGACTTACTCAACTTGATATTTTCCAAATATCAAATCAAGCCCTACGTCTTTCTTCCTATGGTATGTAGGACTTTCTACGGTCCATAGGTCAGGCTCGTAAATCACTGCTTCAGTGCCAAAAATGAAACTTTTCCTTTCCAACCTCAATTTCCAATTTCCGAGGTGTTACACCCTTTGAAGTATTTCATTTACTTCTCAGAGAAACAGTTGGTAAAATTGACAAAACGTATATTCCAAATTCTGTGAGCATTTGACACACACACACACATTCTACCTATACTACAATAAAACCTCACAAAATGAATACTCTGTAAATTAATATTTTCTCTAAGATAATATTTTTCTTCGATCTCGATTTGGGCCACTGTAAAAAACTCTCATTTCGATGAGATAACATACTTTCAGAAAATCCTTATATAAATATATGGCCCCATTAATATTATAAATTAATAATTCTTTAAAAGTATAAATATTTCTAAGTCAATTTAGTGAAATATGATTCTATTGTTTTTTTTTTTTGTTATAATTTAAATCTAGTTGAAGTCCATCTCTAACTTTTCTTATTGCATCAAAAAAGTTCATTTTCAAACTGCACCATAAAATTGTGAAGAGTTCTAGATGTGATAAGTGTTTCCTTACGTGTAACTTGTTCCAAACAAATTGTATCATCTTCAACTTCACGGTCAATGCTGAATTTATTTTACATGAATCGTTTAATAAAAACAAATATTACAATGAATCATACACACATATTGGACTTTATGTATAATTAATTTATTTTTTATGTGAATTCAATAAATATGATAGATAATTTAATAATATTAAGTGATTTGCATGTATTCTTTGTACTCTATGTATAATAAATTCATTTCTTATGTGAATTCAATAAATATGAAAACATATACTAGTAAATACAATGATTTTGATGTAATCACAAATTACCTTCATTGGATCTCAGTACATTCTTTAACTAATAAATATTAATTGATTGATTAACTAACATATTTATAAACTAATAATATTTTATGATCGCACCTATATTAATTTGGTGAGGTTTCATCTAGTTAAATATTATTCTAATTTTAGAAAGTGGCAGCCACCCATAATGTAATCAAAATGTGTTCACCCACTTAACCTCCGCCTGGAGTGGAGGCGGCAATACCATTTAAGTTTTTATCCCGATATTGTGTAGATTCGTACTATAATATGTATAAATCTTTGAATATATCACAATTAATAGAATTTTTTTTTTTTGAATAAAGCTTGTTTTATATAAGTAATAATTTCAGGGCATAACAAGATTTACTATCTCCGTTAAAATACAATAATTAATAAAACTCTGATAAAAATAAATACATACACAACTATATCATAACTAAAGCATTTTCATAAATATTTAAGAAAAAATTATGAAGAAACTAAGGTATATTTTAATCAACTTTCAATTTATAATTGTGTTTTTCGTACATAAGTGGTGTTACAATAAAATTCTCAATTGTAGGCTCATAAGCCTTCGATTGAGGACGAAGGACAACCGTAAATACTCGAGGTGTTACAATTTGACATTGATGTTGGGAGGCCAAAATAATTTATTTAAAAAAATAAACACTTTTTTTGAAAAATTGAAGCGTTTGACAAATCAATAAAACTGAATTTAAATAGAAGCGGAAAGAGTTTTTCTGTTGTTGGAAAGAAACTAACTAAAAAATTCTACTTCTTAAAAAAAGCAGAAGTAGAAAAATTGTTTTTTTCAAAACCAAAACATCCCCTTTCATACATACATATTTACTCATATATCTCTTATTAATTAATTAGCATATTTCATAAGTTTGGTTAAGTTTTATTTAAAAAAAAAATTTATTTTATATAATAAAGTTTTAGTTTATTTGATATTCATATATTATTATTTTGTATTTTATATTTATATATTACTTTACTTATTATTTTGTAGAACTAAACAAAAGGTAAAAATTAATATTTTTGTAGGATTAGGAAAATAATATTCAGCCCTCCCAAAAAGGTAACAAATAAAAAATAATTATTTTTTTCTTCTAATTTGATTTTTTTTTTTTTACTTTAGAGGATTATAACAAACAAAATTTAATTGCTAAAAATAATTTCCAAAATAAAATAGGTACAAATAATAAAAAGATTCTACTTTTCAATATTTTTCAACAATACTTTTGCAGGATTAGAAAGAATAAATCTACAATTTTGAATGAAGGGTTTTATTTATTTATGAGGTGAATTTTTCATATGTAGTGACTGTGGAATTATTTTTAAATTCATTTTCTTGATATTATTAATTATACTAGTAAAAATATTCACGTCTCACGCAGAAATTTAATATCACGAAATTTATAAAATAATATTTAAAATCTATCAATCATTGAAACTAAAACACTATAAAGGAAGATGATAATTATAACATCTTATCAGTTATCCTTTAATCAATCATCTTTAATTTAATTTTATAATTTATCTTTTTGCTTCCGGGAAGTGTTACTACTTGATATTTTTGGGGAATCAAATGAATATCAATTACCTGAGATATTAAATTTTCTAATAAATAGATAATCGTTGGTGAAGGAATAAATAAATTTTAAAAGGCCGAAAAAAGTTAACAAATATTTTAATTCTAACGTGTAGAAAGTTCGACCCTACCTTTTGCTCTACATATATCATTTTAAAGTTCCCCATTTAAATGTATCATATGTAATTATTAAAATAAAAAATTAACGGGAGAATGTATCATATTGAACAACAATTCAACTTATTATATATACTTGAAAGGGAAAAATATTACACAAAACTATTCAGTTTGTTTGGGTGTTTTTTAAAATCAACATACCAGAGTGATGAAGTTCAATTCGAAACTACACTTCTATTCCAATCGCAGTGTCGAGAAACACATCTATTACTTCAAGAAAAGTATTTAAAATTTGCAGTAAACTTGAGAATCTGTCCATATTTTATATTGAATACGAGCAATTAATTTATTTTGTAGTTATCTATGTCTTTGGGATTAAAAGAGGTTTTAGTCTAGTCATATTCCTCTATAGGTCATCCGGCAAATCCTTGAACTTATGTCAAAAGTTTATTAATTCTTGTCTTCTTTTCCTGGTTCACTTTGCACATCAAGGTGTGATAAAGTTCAAGATCTTTATGTGCTTACAATGGCATACCAAATTTGAATTTTGTCTTCAAGATATGGTAGTATAGATCTTTAAGGAATTCTTTTATTGTACCTTCAACAATTTTAGTAGAGAAAACTTGCATGAATACTCAATTAACGTATGTTATTTAATTTGTATAAACAAGTACTTATAACAATAACTTTGCTGAAACATAAACAACCAAGTTTAAAACATGTACTCAAAAACAACAATTAATAACATAAGCATAAATTAATGACTGTAAAAAAAATGTCAGGATCTGTAACAATAGAATGAAACATAAAGGAAAAAATTGAGTCCACTAAATGCGTAGTGTACCCTTAAGAAAATCATTCCCCTCTAGTACCCAAAGTTTAAAGGAATAAATTTGTGTCTTATCGGAAAAGTTACAACCCTTTCGGAATGGTCACAACCTTTCATAAAAGTCACAACTTTTCATAAAAGTTGCAACTCTTCATAAAAGTCACAACTCTTCAAAAAAGTCTCAACTCTTCGTAAAAGTCACAACTTTTCATAAAAGTCACAACTTTTCATGAAAGGGAAAAGCTAGTTTTGAAAACAAATAAATAAGAAGGGAATCCTGGTTTCTGGTGGGTCACGTAGGTGGACCTAGGGTTCTCTTTTATATATATATAATTGAAATCATCACATTAATATTATATCAATATTTTATTAATTTTTTATTATCTATGTATAATATTGATTGAAAATTTGAATATGCACATTTTAATTTTATAATAGATATTTAAAATAATTTCTCTCTGTAAAATCATCTTAATATTAAAAGTATATACTTGTCATTTTTCGTAATTTAACTCTCAAAAGCCCTTTTTTTAAAAGTTTGATCAAACGCAATTTAATTATCTAAAACACTTTTCAACTGAATTAGTAAACCCAAATTGCTTTTTTCAAAAGTTTTTTTTTGAATAGTTATTTTAACAAAGTGCTTCTAGTAGAGATACACAATTTTCAGTGTAGCACAGCCAAACAGGCTCTAGGACAAATAAATTGAAACAAATAGAGTAATTACGAAGGTCTATTTCATTAAAATAAAATATATGTTGATTATCATTTCAATTTAAAATATTCATTCAGGAATGAAGTAATTCATAAGTATTACCTTAATTGGGGATTTCGTTTTATTTTAAACAATGATTAATTGTTTTAGAAGTAAGATGCCTTAATTATTACCACCTGTTACATTAGGGATAGTGAAAATATATATCTGAAGTTCTGAACATATAAGATACAAAATTGAATGCAAAGGGGGAATGTCCATGTTTCTGAATTGATAACTGGACAAAATAAGATATACTTTATACCATCTGATGCTTGATATATAGGCAGAACCACTTGAAGGGTGGGGGTGCACTTGGTGTGAACTTCAAAATTTTATATATATATATATATATATTATTAGATACCAAATACCTAAGACACCAAAAATATTGGAGCAAATTTTCTATCAAATCACTTATGTTTGATTTGTTTCAATAAAATCATCCAAGTAGTATATCAACAAAGTCATTATAACCAAAAAAAATTAAAATGTAATTACATAAACTCCATCAAGTTTGATTTTATTCAAACTACCTCCTTTATGGTATGCTTACCTCCCTTATATTAATTTTTTAATTTAATTATTATTAATATAAGTAAATATAATTTAAGTAATTTGTCCTTTATGATAGATTATACTACTTTGTATAATTATTTCGTAAACAATTTTTTAGGAAAAATATATTTCCGATTCACCAATATTATGATATATATATATATATATAAGTTGCACCTGAGTGAGGTTGATGTTAATGACAAAACTAGTGAACAAGCTAAGAAACTAATTAACGAAGTGTGGGTGTTTTGTGACAGATCAATGTAAGAGGTAAGGTGTGATTTAGGAGAAGTTGAATGTAATATAATTACATTATCATTCATGTCGATTTAATGATGTTTTACATAAACTAATTTAGATTTGACTATGATGCCTACTCAGTACATATGGTGTACTGATACTACTTTTGCTATACTTATTTTTTGGTCTCGGCTTGTTTCAGATTTTTTGAAGCATGGGATGACAGTTATTCATCATCAACTTCTACCTACTTCATCCTCAAGTGAAAGTTGTATCGATCTCTTGTGTATTCTTCTATTATTTTTTGTCCTTTGTTTTTTAGAAGCTCTTGTATCTTTCTAGATTAGGTCCATGGGATTAGTTAAACTGTCATGACTCAATTCCTCGAATCATGATGTTACCTACTATAATCCACCAAAAGATTAGTTAACCCGTAACCCTAAACAATAAGTAATGGATATACGGATAGAAACAAAGCGAAAGCAGTAGAAACAGAATGAAAAAGCGGAAACAAGCCAAAGTGGATCCAAAAGATCCCTCTCAGAATCTGAAAGTCACAAGTAAAGAGTTTTCTAAATAAAAGCGTACAAGTCCTAAAAGTGGATCCAAAATACAAAGCTTGTCTCAAAATGCAAAAGACTGGGTATCAAATTATACTGAGAGAGAGAGAGGTGTACTAGTGATGAAGTACCTCTCCAAATTATTAAGGAAAATGAGTGACTCACATGATTTCATATTTCATTCAATGTGGAAGCTACTAAAATCACACATCTGCTATTGGTTGATGATCTAATGCTACTTTGTAAGGGAAAAGTATAGTAGTAACTAGAGTTACTGAGGACTTGAATCATATTGCTGAATTCACTAGCATGATGGACAACTCTAATAAATCAAGCCTCATTTTAATTTTGCTGGTATATATGGTTGAAGCGACAACGATGAAATTATTCAATATAACTGATTTAGCCAAAGATAATACTCTTGAAATGAAGTATTTAAGACTTCCCCTCTCATCAAAGAAGTAGACCAAAGAGAATTTCTAGCAACTTGTAGATAAGATTATTCATATACTACTACATATGTTATATTAGGACCTTGTCTTATGAAAGAAAATTTTAGATTATCGTGATGGTGTTATTCTTTGTGTTTTATTTCTAGAAATTAAGCTATGTGCATTAATTCTCACTCCAGGCATACTAATTGAAAATGGATCTCCATAATATCTTCTTTAAGTAAAATGCATATTGCTGAGAAGACAAACAAGATTGCATGAAATTGACTTGAAATAAAACTTTGTTATGCTACATGGTCATAATAATCTGATTGGTTAATCAAAAGAATCTTCTTAGAAAGGTGAAGTTATTTAGACTGCACGTCCCAGTTGAAGATTGTCAATATGAATTTATGTAAAATTTCTCTAATAGAGACACAAAAACATTTGTTTGTTGAGTATCATGAGTTGAATGTAAAAGTGAAAGAGGCGCTATATATATGTCTAGGTGGCCAAGATTTTCTTCTAGGAATTAATTTGAATGTTTAACAAAGAGTAGAAGATGGATGCAACTTATGAAGAATATTACGATTGTCATATCAGGTACACCGCTATATCACAGTTGATAGGCCAAGAACTGAAAATAGCTAGTGTAAGGAGATCAAAATGCAACCAAGAGTAGTTACTAAACAAATTTCAACAAGAGGTGAAGGAAAATTAAACCAATTAAGTTATACAAAGAGAGATCATATATAGATGTAGACAGTTGATTCAACATTTGTGTAGTTGAGTTTGTTGTTTGCTCTTGTTGATTAATAGGATTAAATGTTATTTATTTGTAGCTTGGATGCGTAGGATATTACAACCCTTACTATAAGGAGGCTAGACATTTTTGTGTATTTTGATGGTGTATTATTTTTCTAATGGTAATGGTAATAGTTTACAATTTATTATCAAAAAGTGGCACCATATAACGTGTTTTGGCTAGATAATCAAAATTGATGTTTCGTACTTATTCAAACTCCAAATAAGTCAAGCTCATAGGTAAATGGCCTCGGAATGAAACCAAACTTGGTAAGCATATTCAATAACATACTAAGAAAATATTGACGGTTCCTTTGATCAAAACTCGAAAATGGGTGGAACCGGTGGAGTAAGGGACCATCTAGGCTGTTGGATTGTAGGATTTTCTTGCAAAGTGAAAGTCGTTAATGCCCAGCATGCGAAACTACTAGCTTTGCTCCATGGTTTGAATCTAGCACAAAAAATAAACATTAATTATTTGCCCGTGGAGACCGACTCTCAGGTATTACTTAACACCTTAGAAAGTTCTAAACCAATACACTCACACATTTATTCGAATTGCAGGTCAATGCTCCTACTGATGGGAGGATCAACAATGAAGCATATAATGAGGGAGGCTAACTCAGTAGCAGACATATTAACGGAATATGGAAGGAAGACTATGGATCCAAATATGCATATGAACAAGTTGTTTGTTGTTAAAGCATCTCCTTCCTTTACATTAAAAGCTCTTGAAGGAGATGCGAATAGAACTATATCGTTTAGATCAGTTTCTTTTTGTATGGATAAACCTACTATTAAATAAATAAAATCCTTCCAATTTCAAAGCAAATAAAAAAAAAAAACATACTAAGAATGAAACCAAACTTGGCTTTTTCCTTACGTCAAATGTTCCTTATGAAAATCAATGTTATTACATAATGTCTGCACGTATGACACTAGTGCGGCCCACTCGATGCACACATTGTTCCGAGTTTCAAAGCAGAAAGAAGGCAATCTGTAACAATGTTTATGATAGATGAAATTTATAGGATATATATATATATATATATATATATATTAAGTTTTTTTCTATTTAAATTTTTTTATTTTTAGTTTTTCACTTGGTGTTCGAAATCTGCATACAATGATCTCGCATTTGGATTTTGATTAAATTCAGATCTCGCACTATAAAGTCCATTCGGGGTAGCACGATCCTAACAAAAAAAAATTCATACTTAGAGCTTGAATCTGAGACTTCTGATTAAGGATAAAATAGTCTCACTCGGTGCTCAAAACCCACATACACCAATTTCGTGAAGGAAATAATATTACCCAAGATAATAATATATGCACAAGTGAAAGACCCAACAATGATTACATAGAAGAAACTTATTAATATACAAATAGTAGGTAGGAGGATTTATTAAACAACTCAATAGCTCTTGTATTTTTGTATATTCAATATCTCTCTACATTCAATGTATCTATCTACACTTGAATGTATCTCTTGCTACATTAAATATATATCTCTCTACATTGAAAATATGTAATAAGACACCTCTATTTATAATACTAACAACCAAAATAAACTAGAACTACGAACATCTAAAACTAACAAATCTTAATTAAAAATAAATCAGGAAATACCATAAATAATAAATCCTAAACTAGTAAGGAATCCTAAACTACATAGCCTCCCTTAAACCAAGATCTTCAAATGTGACCATGCCTAGCATCTTCCTCAACTTTATGAACAACTCCAATTTTAATGGCTTTGTGAATATATCAGCAACTTGTTCTTCGGTCTTGCAATATTCAACCATTATCTTTTTATCTTGGACCAAGTCACAAATGAAGTGCCATTTGATGTCAATGTGTTTGCTACGACCATGAAAAATTGAATTCTTTGTTAACGCAATTGCAGACTTGCTATCACAAAATATTTTTGTAGGACTATCTTGCTTGTGTTGAAAAAATCCAAGCATCCTTCTCAACCATAATGCTTGTGTAGCACTACTTGTTGCGGCCATATACTCTGCTTCAGTAGTTGATAAAGCAACAACTTCTTGTTTCCATGAAAATACACCAGATCCCAAATAAAATGCACAGCCAAAAGTACTTTTTTTTGCATCATATCCTCAGCTCAATCATGATCAGAAAATCCAACAAGATTACTATCATTAGTCTTTGAATAAAATATGCCATCAGAGTGTGTACCTTGAATATATCTCAAAATTCTCTTGGCGGCTTGCAAGTGTGATTGACGCGGAAACTCCATAAATATGCTAATTAATCCAACTCCATAAGTAATATCAGGCCTTGTAGAAGTCAAGTATCTTAGACTCCCTACCAATCTTCTAAAATATGTAGCATCAACAAAATCATCAGTTCCATCTTTGGTCAACTTCAATTTCTCTTCAATAGGTGAGAAATGAAGATTCCATCTTTCAATTGAAAAACTTCAATGCCAAGAAAATAAGACATTAATCCCAAATCAGTCATCTCAAATTGGCTAATCATAGCCTCCCTAAACTCAGAAATTAGTTTAGGATTATTGCCAGTAAATATTAAATCATCCACGTATAAGCATACAATGAGAATGTCTCCATTAGTATTGAATTTTATGTATAATGTATGCTCATAAGGACATCTATGAAAACCATGTCCAATAAAATAGGAATCAATGCGAGTATATCAAGCTCTTGGAGCTTGTTTCAACCCATATAACGCCTTCTTCAACTTGTAAACTTTATTTTCTAAACCTTTTTTGATATATCTCATAGGCTTCTCAACATACACTTCTTCCTCAAGAACACCATTCAAGAAAGCAGATTTAACATCCATTTGATGTATTTTTCAACAGTTATTTGCAGCAAGAGAAATAATCATTTGAATAGTATCAAGTCTATCAACGGGAGCAAATACCTCAAAATAGTCAATACCTGCCTTCTGTTTGTATCCTTTAACAACTAATCTTGCCTTAAAGCGATCTACTTTTCCAGATGATTTGTATTTGGTTTTGTATACCCACTTGACTTCAATTTGTTGTTTTGAAGGCGGTAAATCTGTCAACTCCCAAGTGTTATTTTTCTCAATAGCATAAATTTATTTATTCATTGCATTCATCCAATGAGCATCTTTGACAGCTTCTTCAAAAGTAATTAGATCACATTCGGCAAATAGTGAAAAGTTCACAATATCTTCATTGGATAAATTTTATTATTGTCAACAACATAATCTTGTAAATGGGCTAGTAGTTGGCGATTTCTTTTTGGACGAATCGATGTTTCTGTTTGAACAGGACGAGCTACTTGTTTCTCTTGATATCTTCTAGAACTTCCTTCCTCCATAGTTGAAACTATTGGTTCAGACCTAGGCAACTCAGAATTTTTCTTTGACCATTCCCAAGTATTGTATTCATCAAAAGTTACATCTCTACTAATAATTATCTTTCATGTATGTGGATTAAATAACGTGTAACGTTTTGTCTCATGATTGTAGCCAATAAAGATACATTTTTACTGTCTTATCATTTAATTTCTTTCTCAAAACATCAGGAACATGAGCATAAAGTCAAATACTTTTAGATGAGAGATATTTGGTTTCTTACCAGTCCAAACTTCTTGTGGAGTTTTTCCAAAATTGGATCGAGTTGGACACCTGCTTAGAACATAAATTGCACATGAGATGGCTTCTGCCCAGAATTCTTTGGGAATTTTTTTGGAATGCATTATTGATCTCACCATATCCATCATTGTTCTATTTTTTCTTTCAGCTACACTATTTTGTTGAAGAGTATATCTAACAGTCAATTGATTTTTAATGCCACACTTCTTCAAATAGTCATCACAAACAAGAAACTCAGTGCCCCTATCAGTTCTCAATGTCTTAGCAAAGTGTCCACTTTGCCTTTTTACATAAACTTTAAAGATTTTAAAGACTTCACATTCATCATATTTATTTTTCAGAAAATATACCCAAGTTTTTTTTACTGAAATTGACAATAAAAGTAATAAAGTATTTACTACCTCCATTGGAAGGAACTTCAACCGAACACAAGTCTGAGTGAATTAGCATCAATGGTGCATTAGCCCTCCAAACTTTGCCTTTTTAAAAGGTTCTCTATAATTCTTTCCCAAAATGCAAGACTTACACTTTGTATTAGGAAAATCAACAGAAGGCAAACCATCAACTAGTTTATTTCTTGCAAGATATTTCGAACTCCCAAAATTTAGATGCCCAAAACGTAGATGCCACAACCAAGTATCATTAGAGTTCATAAAACTAATGCAAGGTAAATCTCCATGGTTGAGATAAAGAGTCCACAAACGACTTTGATTCATTTTTACCGTTCCAATTAATCATAATTTATCATCGAAAATAGTTTCAATTCTCTACTTAAATCGCAAGTCATATCCTTTTTCTGTCAGTTGTACTAAACTCAACAAATTATGATGAAGACTTGGAACATAATAAGCATTAGATACAAAGTGAGAAGAGTCATTTTTTGAAGTAATTGAAATTTTTCATTTTCCAATAGCAGGCACTTTAGAGTTATTACCAAGTCTTACGGTAGCTTTGAATGATTCATCTGGATCAATGAATAATTCATTATCACCAGACATATGATTGCTACAACCAGAATCTATAAATCATTCATTTCCTTTATTTTCTTCTATTTCTGAGCTAGAAAATAATAAATTCTCTTGTTTAGCTCTATAATTTTCATCTAATTTTGCATGTAGTACTCTATTTTCAGGTTTTTTAAACCAACAATATCTTTGATAGTGTCCAATTTTTCACAATTATGACATTGAATTGTTGATTTGTCACGTCTCTGAAAATTTTGATTATTTTGTTGTTCTTTCCTAAAATTATTATTATTTCTCTGTTGATAAAGAATAATTACCTCTACCAAGGCCTAAAAAATTTCCTCTATTCCCTTGTCCTTTACCTCTGAAATTTTGACCCCTTTGATTTGTCTCAGACAAGTTTGATATATTTTTTTGGATTAGGTTGGTTCACCTTTGCTTGCAATACTTCACTAAATTTTTCTATCGTCTATTGATTCAAAGACATCTCATATGTCATCAATTCCCTTTCTAAATCATCAAGTGTCAAAGTGCTAAGATCTTTGGTGGCCTCAAGAACCATCTTTTTGGTGTGAAATTTTGTACTCGATGATCGTAGTACTTTTTCAACAATTTTAACTTGATCTAAGTTTTCTCCATTAGTTCTCATATCGTTGACAATATTAGTTACCCTTGTCAAAAACTCTTTGACGGACTCAGTTGAGTTCATTTGAGTTAACTCATATTGTCTTCTAAGCTCTTGCAATTCGACTCTTCTTACACTTGCAGAACCTCAATGTGAATTCTCCAAAATTTTCCAAGCCTCCTTCGATGACTTAGCATGTAAGATTTTACTCTATACAAGCAATTCAACCTTGCTATCGAGATAAAAACGTGCCTTGTCATTCAATTGTGTATTTTTCTCAAGTTGTTTTGTAGTTTCACCAGTCAATGTTGTGCCCTCTGGGACTTCTACGAACCCTTTTTCAATAATAGACCATAGTTCAACAACTTTAAAAAGCTGCTTCATTTGTGAATGCCAAAGCTCAAAATTATTTTTTTCATCAAACACAAAAAAGGGACAGGGGGATATATATGGACTACTCATATTCTTTTATATGTGTTGGATCTCACACAGGGCTTTTATAAGGATCACACACAAGCTTTGATACCAATTTGAAGTAAATAATATTACCCAAGGTAATAATATGTGCACAAGTGAAAGACCCAACAATGGTTATATATAGAAGAAACTTATTAATCTACGACTAGTAGGTATGAGACTTTATTAAATAACTCAATAACTTTTCTATTTTTGTACATTCAGTATATATCTGTAACGATTCGGATCGTCGTTATTTAGAAAAGGAAAATGTCGAGGGGGGAAACTGGGGCCACCATCCCGCCAGAGCGGGCCAGATGCCGCTAGGGCGGTGGAACCTCAGCGGGATAGGTCGCGTCGGAGTGGGAATGACAAGATCAGAACTTAAATGATGTGAAACCTTATTTTCTCCTTTTTCCCAAAATACCAAAAAGAGGCGAGAATCACCCCAGAAACCCTTAAAAGACTGCTCTAGGCTTGGGATGGAAGGAGAAAGAGAATTCTAGCGTAAGGAGGTTGATAACTTGCTGATTTTCGGTCAAAATCCGTTGTCTCGTCGTTCGAAAGCCAGGATGTCACGACCCAAGCCAACCCCCTAGATGTGACATGGCATACAAGACTTCGAAAAGCCTCATAGCATATCATAACATAAGAACATAGGAAATAGTGCAAAAATATAAAACTTTTCTTTACAATCGAAGTCTTTTATAAAAACAAGAGGGAGTCTACAACACTATGTCTCAAACCATCTAAACACCTGAATACAATCTTAAGGACATATCCCTTACAAAAGTCTAAACCATAAGGAAAGACTTAAAGGACATAATGGCCAAGCCCTCGAATACTACGAGGACTCACCAAGCTTCTTCTTCTTGATCTACTATGATCCTAGCCACGAAGATGGAAGTCGATATCGCCGAACCCTACACTTTGTGAAAAATGTAGAAGAAATATGGGTTAGTACAAAAATGCACTAAGTATGATTGCCAAGCATAAAATCCTTTGAAACATGCTAAAAGGGACATTTTAGTTAAATGCATGCACTTTACTAGTTTATACCATAGTTTAGAAGTTAGTGTGAAAACCCAAGTCATAAGAATAAAAGACATCATGATAAGACATAAACTATAGCATGGCAGATAACAATCACAACTAGTAAGTATAAGGAATACCATTAGGAGCACATACATAGTCAATACAATCTAGTTTTAGTATGATATGAGAGAAACACTTCATGAGCCACCTCAAGGCAAGCTTATGCAATGCATAGATAAGATCTCATAATCTCACATATACTAAGAAAGTCACTTTAGATCCTCATTCATGTTTACCATCTTTTAACTTCATCCTTAACCTATTTCCCATAAACAAGGAAACACTCACTTTTAGTCAACTATATCAAGGGAAACAACCCATGGAAACAATGCAAGTTAGCATACAACATTACAAGTAGACTTAACATCTAATGCAATTGCCATCTAGTCACAAGTACATTCACTACATGAATAATCATGACAAAAGAGGAATCTACCATAACTACTCTCAAAGCCTACTTGTGCAATGCATGGATGAAGTCTCATACCCCACCCACACTAAGTAGTACTTCTTGAATAGCCATAGTTCATCCTAAACTTGACCTTGTGGGAATAAGCTTTAACCAACATAAACCATGAGAGCTTATTCATGGAATCTGGTGTCTACCCCACACAAAAAAAAGGGTGTCCTACTTGCCTAAGGTAGAACCAAACTATTAGCTTAGGTGGATCCATTAGCTAAAAACCTATCTGGGCACATAGTTATGGGATAAGGGGATTGCTACAAGAAAACCAACCTCTACTAACGCAGGGGTATCAATCCCAAGAGATTGTTTTTAGAAACCCGGCCTCTACTATCGTGAGGGCTTCCATCTCATATCACTATCCACTCGGTGCTAAGAATAATTCCCATTGAGTTATATTAAGTCTTGACTTAAATTGATAATAATGGAAGAATGTCTTGACACTCAATCCAACAAACTCATACTAAAGCTCTTAGATTCATTAGGGGAGACTAGTCTTCAACCCTTAGAATCACTCTATGTGACAAACCTTTCACATTGTACGGTATTTATACCTGTGTGCAAATGAGTATAATCATCCAATCAACACAATAATTATATTATAATGTATTCACTTTACTCTCAAAGCAATATAATTGAATGCACACAAGTCTCATACAAGCTAATTCTCATGTTTTGCCCTTCAAGAGATATAGATCACATTCAACTAATAAATCTAGAATTACTACATTAGATATAGATGGTGACATGAATCAATCAACTAAACTACTACAAGTACAATCTCATGATATTCATCTCACTAAAACTCACTCACATCACAAAATCACAAATTGGGGACATGGGGGTTCATGGGTTCTTGGAGGAAATTCAACATCAAAACCAGAGAAATTCCTCTATTAATACATAATTCAAGTAATCAATTCATTGTATTCATGATTCCATAACATTCTACTAACACCAATCAACACCCACACTTTAAGATCCAATTTAGGGGAATTAGGGTAATTCATGGATTCATGGAAGATTTTATCATAAAACCAACTTAAAACAGTAATTCAATCGTAATATAAGATAATTAAATCATTGAAAACATTTTTAGGAAGAATCCATAACTTGGAGTGAAAACCCTAGGTTTTGGAGACTTTTCTACTTGAGAAAATACATAACTACCCCATTAAAGTAAGACCTGTTTTGTAAAAAGACACTTGAACTTTGTGAAGGTCCTATTACCCCACTAAACTACTCTCAACCAAACTTAATATGTCATTTTCACTTATTTTTGCACCTGTTGTGTTCTCACATTGCAAGAGCGCGTGAGTAGTTTAAAAAATAGCCTCTAACCAATATAAAAAAACCATGTGGCATTTCAAATTGATTTCTTTTTTAAAATTAAGATCCATCTTCCCCAAATCAATTTAAACACCATTAACAACTATTGAAGCTTGTTGGAGTGTCTATGGCCGAGTTAGCATTGTAGTATTTCTCGAAGTTTGATTCACTGTCACAAGACGAGTACTATGTTAAGTCATCCTTAATTCTGGACTCGTCATTTGCTTCTCCTATCTTCTTCGTCATTTCAATGGTACAATTTATCATCGTCGATATTTGATATTTTTGACGGAGATGATGAAAAATAACAAAAGTGAAAAGAAAAAATGAAGAGAAAAAAGGTCATTGTTAGTCACCATTTTATCTGATGAAAAAAGCATTTTCCGGCGATAATGGCAAATTAATGGTGATTAGCCATAGTTGCTTCAACCATCTGAGGCGAAAGGCTTCTTGGTGCTAATAGAAGTAATTGTATAGTTCCAAGAATAGAGGAATATAATAAAATGATGATTGTTTTCCTAAAATTACAATGATAATAACATAAAAATAATAGATTGATTTTTGTTTACCATTTCTAATTGAAGTTATTTGTCTTTTTCTTATTTGATAAAGAAGGTTAGAGAAAGGGGAGAAGTAGATAGGAATGGAGAGGTGTTGGGGGGTGGAAAGTATTTTTTCCTTTATTTATAATAAAGAAAAATCTTTTTTCATATTAATTTTTATAATTTATGACATTTAACACGTGGAAATTTGAGATTGGGGCGTGAAAATCACACCTTTTTTCACAACTGGGTTTAATCAAAAAATGAGGCAATGTTATTACTTTCAAATTGTTCAAGAGGTGTTAGGACCCCCACAAAGTTTAAGTGTCTCTTTACAAAAAGAGTACTAGTTCAGGGTGGACTTTATGTATTTTCTCTTTCTACTTTTAAATTGGAAGTTTGAGGACTTCATGGATGAAAAGCTAACCATGAATCAAAACTACCATACCTTAGATGAAGATTCCACACGAATTTGGGTAGAAAAGATGAGTTCTTGAGCCCTAGACTTCAACTTCTTCTTCTTCTCCAATGGAGGTTTTTGTGAGAGAAATATTTGGGGGAAAGTTGGTTATGTTTTGGGTCTTGTGATTTATGAAGTATATTGGTTAGTTAATGGTTTAAAAGTACTTATATAAGTGTATTAAAATAATATGAAACAACCCCACATTAAAATATTTAAACTAGGAATTACCTAAAAGAAACTTACCTTGGCCGACTTTGAGGAAGCATTGCAGGCCCCATCCACGACCCCCACCCACGGGGCGTGGATGGACCCACGAACCGTGCTGGTCACTCGTGTGTTGGGGTCTGCAGCTCCTCAACTTGGCTCTTGACCCAATAATATGCCCTACGGGGCGTGGATGGACCTACTCCCAGTAGGTCCCATCCGTAGGTCACTAATTTTGTGCAGCTTAGGCTATTTTGGGGTTAGGATTGATTGGTGGCGACTCGGATGGCATCTGATTAACATAGGGTCCTACTCAAGGACCCTTGGTTGGTCCTTGGGGGGGTCATGCCTTGACGTTTAACCCCTAAACCGCTCGTCCTAAGTACGGAAAGCCATTTTAAAACATTAACCCACACATCAAACTCTAAAACTCTCACGTAAGGCTCTAGTTTCACCTACTAGTTTTCCGAGTGTTACAATATCTTCCCCTTGGGAACATTCATCCTCGAATGACGTTTCTAAACACTTTACGGAATTAAAGACACAAGACTAGCAGCCCATCATGCATGAAACATCTAAATAATGCACAATTCAAAGGAGGAAACATCAAATCCATCTCAAAATATAAACAATACAACACAGGGGAGTAGGAACTACATCTAACAACTCAATATGTACGAAACTCAATACTTCTCATTTTCATAGGAGGAACTAACTTCTCCAACTAAAATAATACTCAACACAATATCATGGAGCTAATATGCAATTACTCTCAAAACCATACTAAATCATGTTCACCAACACATCTCATGAAGTCAAATAGGCAACTCATACTAATGCACAACAACATGAAGAATATAAAACATGAAAACTCATTGTCTCATAAAACATGAATTTCACAAAGAACATGCATAATTTTTTTTTTGGAAATAGGAAACACATAATTTACATATGACTTCCAAAACAAGGAAATTTTAGAGGAACTACTTACAACATCCAAGACTTCACAATCATGAAACAAGTCAAGGGAAACTTATCATTTCAAGCTAAAGGAGGAATAGAAGGAAATATAAGGGTATCGGGACATCTCATTGTCCCTTGGCCTCCCAAGTAGCACTCTCACCTAAAACCCTCACACACAAGACCACTCCTTCACACTTCCATGAAAGCAACTTCCTCATTCTTCTACTTCTTAACTTGCCGATCTAAGACTTATGTCGGTACCTCTAAATTAGAGAAGTTCTCATTTAATCACTCTTGCTCACAAGCAACCTTACCAACACCACTCAAGATTTCATATGAGCCTACCAAACAAAACTAAACTTCTCAAACTCACGACACCCCTTAAGGTGAAAATTTCAAGCCAATCCAAATTGTGAACATCAAGAACACCTACCCACTTTGCCACCTAAGCACAATATCTCCCCATTAGGAGTAAGCATGTACAGACTTTTCTAAGCACCATTTTTTTCAACTCTAAGGTCGGATCAAGTTATCACTAATCCTTCACACAAGATTATTCTTAAACCATGGAGAATTACACTTCTACTCTCTTCTAAAGGAGTCGACTCACTTAATATCTCTAGGCATCACTCAAACACTATTCATCAAATCTTCAAACACACCCTAAAACTCATCATGACTAAGTTGGGTTCTACCAACAAACACACATAATCATAATGAAACCCATTTATACTAAGGACAACATAAAAGCCCATCATGTCAATCTATCAAGTCACAAAAGACAGGCAAATACCGGAATCTAAATAAGCATGAAACACATATCGGGAGCAACATTTGGAGGACACTCTTGCTCACCTCTAGCTTGGAGAGCATTGAACCTAATTTTCTTCCTCTCTTTTCCCCTAGCTGTAAGTATCGAGCAATCTCTCATTTTATGGTCACTTCCACCACAACCATAACAACCTTCCATACCGGCTAAACACCTACCATAATGTTTCCTTCCACATATATTGCAAGTAGGCTTAAGTAACACAAATTCACTATTTCTCCCTCTTTGAGGCTTAGGGTTAGACACCCTCTCTTCACTAAACCTTGGGAAAAACTTAGAAGGACCTTGTCCGGAGAACCTTCCAAGAGAAGAACTATCATCATCTATTCTAACCCTTTTTTTCTCCCTCAACCTTTCTTTAAGTTTCTTTTGATCAATTTCAAAGGCATAAACTACAAGACAAGAGATATACATATTATGCTCAAACATGGCCATACGACATTCTTTTACCACTAACTCGGACAATCCCGACACAAACTTACTCATTCCCAATTTGGGATTGGACACTAGAATTGGAACATACTTAGACAATTGAGTGAACATCCATGCATATTCTTTAACACTCAAATCATTTTGTCTAAGTTTTATGAACTCAAGCAACAAAGCTTCTCTCATCTCTAAAGGGAAGAAACTATCTAGAAAAGCACTCTTGAACCCTTCCCACTCTATAGGGCCCAATCCTGCCGGTCTAGTCTCTTTCCATTGATCATACCATATTTGTGCAATCCCTTTGAGTTGAAAAGAAGCTAACTCCACCTTATCTACATGAGTTACTCTCATAAAGTCTAACACCTTAGAGACCTTCTCCACAAACTCTCAAGGATTTTCTTCCACCTTGGAGCCATAAAACTCCGGAGGATACCACCCCAAAAACTCCCTCACTCTAGAAGCAGCTATCGCCCTTATTGGGTTTGCCAAAGTTACATCCTCTCTATTAGCTTGCAAC
The DNA here is from genome assembly GCF_019186545.1 of Solanum stenotomum. Taxonomy (NCBI): domain Eukaryota; kingdom Viridiplantae; phylum Streptophyta; class Magnoliopsida; order Solanales; family Solanaceae; genus Solanum; species Solanum stenotomum. The sequence goes on from NC_064282.1 coordinate 49,935,571, forward strand.
TTCAAGGCTTGAGCTAACAGTTGGATAGCAGACCTAAAATCCACATGAGTCACATCATCCCCTATAGGGTCAATTGGAGCTTGGGGAGGATCTTGGAGGGGAACCTCTTGCTCCATATTGTCTTCCTAATTCCTTTCAAAGTTAGCCCTTGAAGTAGTCATATCCTGAAAACCACAGGGCACACATTAGAAGTAAGACCTAATAAAACTAAACTCTATGGCACGACTTAGAGAATGAAGAAGTGAAGTTTTCGTAACATCCAATAGCCTCCTATTCATAATTTTGGCGCGCTTCACATTTATGAACAAGACCCTACTAGACGTGGTTTGAGACATCCTAAAATCATCCCAGAAATCTTCTGCTCTGATACCATGTTTGTCATGACCCAAGGCTACCCCCTAGATATGACACAACATACAAGACTCTGAAAAGCCTCATAGCATATCATAACATAAGAACATAGGAAATAGTGCAGAAATTTAAAAATTTTGTTTACAATCGAAGTATTTTATAAAAACAAGTGAGAGTCTACAACACTATGTCTTAAACCATCTATAACACTTGAAAACACTCTTAGGGACACAGCCCTTACAAAAATCTGAAACATAAGGAAAGACTTAAAGGACATAATGGCCAGTTCCTCGATTACTATGAGGAATCACCAAGCTTCTACTTCTTGATCTACTATGATCTTAACCATGAAGATGGAAGTCGATATCACCGAATCCTACACTTTGTGAAAAATGTAGAAGAAATATGGGTTAGTACAAAAATGCACAAAGTATGATAGCCATGCATAAAAACCTTTGGAAATATGCTAAAAGGGAGCTTTCCTAGTTTAAACCATCATTTAGAAGTTAGTGTGAAAACACAAGTCATAAGCATAAAAGACATCATGATAAGGCCTAGACTATAGCATGGCAGATAACAATCACAACTAGTGAGTATAAAAAATACCATTAGGAACACATACATAGTCAATACAATCTAGTTTTAGTATGATATGAGAGAAACACTTCATGAGCCACCTCAAGGCAAGCTTATGCAATGCATAGGTAAGATCCCATAATCTCACCTATACTAAGAAAGTCACTTTAGATCCTCATTCATGTTTACCATCTTTTAACCTCATCCTTAGCCTATTTCTCATAAACAAGGAAACACTCACCTTTAGTCAACTCTATCAAGGGAAGCAACCCATGGTAACAATGAGAGTTAGCATACAACATTACAAGTAGACTTAACATCTAATGCAATTTCCATCTAGTCACAAGTACATTTACTATATGAATAATCATGACAAAAGAGGAATCTACCATAACTACTCTCAAAGCCTACTTGTGCAATGCATGGATGAACTTTCATACCCCCACCCACACTAAGTAGTACTTGTTGAATATCCATAGTTCATCCTAAACTTGACCTTATGGGTATTATTTTTAATCGACATAGACCATGAGAGCTTATTCATGGAATCTGGTGTCTACTTCACACCGAAAAGGGGTGTCCTACTTGCCTAAGGTAGAACCAAACTATTAGCTTAGGTGGATCCATTATCTAAAGACCTATGTGGGCACATTGTTATGGGATAAGGGGATTGATACTAGAAAACCTGACCTCTACTAACGCAAGGGCTTCCATCCCAAGAGATTGTTCCTACAAACCAGGCCTCTACTATCGTGAGGGCTTCCATATCATATCACTATCCACTCGGTGCTAAGCATAATTCTCATTGAGTTATATTAATTATTGACTTAAATTGATAATAATGAAAGAATGTCTTGACACTCAATCCAACAAACTCATACTAAAGCTCTTAGATTCATTTGGGGAGACTAGTCTTCAACCCTTAGAATCAATATATGTGACAAACCTTCACATTGTTTGGCATTCATACCTAAGTGTTCAAATGAGTATAATCATCCAATCAACACAACAATTAGATTATGATGTATTCACTTTACTCTCAAAGCAATCTAATTGAATGCACACAAGTCTCATACACATAGTTAATTCTCATGTTTTCCCTTCAAGAGCTATAGATCACATTCAACCAATCAATCTAGAATTACTACATTAGATATATATGGTGACATGATTCAATCAACTAAACTACTACAAGTACAATCTCATGATATTCATCTCACTACAACTCACCCACATCACAAAGTCACAAATTGGGGACATGGGTGTTCATGTGTTTTTGGAGGAAATTCAACATCAAAACCATAAAAAATCCTCAATTAATAAATAATTCAAGTAATCAATTCATTATATTCATGGTTCTATAACAATCTACTAATACCAATCAACGCCCACACCTTAAGATCCAATTTGGGGGAATTAGGGTAATTCATGGATTCATGAAATATTTTATCATAAAACCAACTTAAAACAGTAATTTAATCGTAATATGAGATAATTAAATCATTGAAAATGTTTTTAGAAAGAATCCATGACTTGGAGTGAAAACCCTAGGTTTTGGAGAATTTTCTACTTTGATATCGGAAGTTTGAGGACTTCATGGATGAAAAGCTAACCATGAATCAAAAATCATACCTTAGATGAAAATTCCTCATGAATTTGGGTAGAAAAGATGAGTTCTTAAGCCCTAGACTTCAACTTCTTCTTCTTCTCCAATGGAGGTTTTAGTGAGAGAAATATTTGGGGGAAAGTTGGTTATGTTTTGGGTCTTGTGATTTATGAAGTATATTGGTTAGTTAATGGTTTAAAAGTACTTATATAAGTGTATTAAAATAATATAAAACATCCCCAAATTAAAATAATTAAACTAGGAATTACCTAAAAGAAACATACCTTGGCCGACTTTGAGGCATCATTGCAAGCCTATCCACGGCCCCCACCCACGGGGCGTGGATGGACCCACGGACCATACTGGTCACTCGTGGGTTGGGGTATGCAGCTCCTCAACTTGGATCTTGACCCACGACTGTGCCCTACGGGTCGTGGATGGACCTACGCCTAGTAGGTCCCATCCGTGGGTCACCAATTTTGGGAAGCTTGGGTTGTTTTGGGGTTAGGATTTAGGGTCCTTCTCAAGGACCCTTGGTTGGTCCTTGGGGGGTCGTTCCTTGACGTTTAACTTCTAAACCCATCATCCTAAGTACGGGAAGCCATTTTACAACATAAACCCACACATTAAACTCTAAAACTCTCACGTAAGGCTCTAGTTTCACCTACTAGTTTTCCAGGTGTTACACCAAGACTTGGAGCTACAATTCCTCTGCGACTGCTTGGCGCCCAAGTAGGATAAGTTTATTAATTAAGTAGTTGTAAATATGTGATTCATTGCATAGTGTACCAGTAATTGATGGTAGAATTTATGCGTAGGCTTTTGTGCACCAAAAAAGGGATAGTCCTACATTTAATTCTAGTTGTTCCATCAGAATTATGTCGTAGGAGGAAGCCTAATCCAGTGAACTAGGGTAGGCGATGTTTTAATTTCATGTTTGTGAGAAGTATGTTGGTAATTACTTCATTATAATGCATGTTTGTATGTGAATGAAGCCTTGTCGATCAAACATAATGAAATAAGTATGAATGAACAAATGCATGCCATGATTCAACACTTGATGGTATAATTATGAGTATGTACATATGAGTCTAATTGTGATTGTGGTTGTGTTGAATGGATCAGGTGTCACGTTCTAACACACTAACTGGGATCGGGTGCCACATTTTGACACTTATATTGGAGCGGGTGTCACGTTTCGATACACTAATTGGGATCGGGTTCAATGTTCCAGCACACTTATTGTTTGGGTATGGGTTCCATGATGGAACTAATGAATTGTCATAGCTATTTGTTATTAAGAATGTGGGATGTACCTCTCTTCTAAACTGATTACTGAACCATAATTTATATATAACTGTATTAGTGGGTTGTGCTTATTTGGTTATATATCTCTTTATTGAATGAACTGTGAATGGTTAGTCTCAAAATGGAATAAAATATGGTAAGTGGAGACCGAGGGTTCAAAGTGTTACCATGTATTACTTTAGAAGTGGTTGTGTCGCAATTGTTAGGTAGTCGGGTCATACCTGGGAAGTGGATTCATACTTGAAAGGATAGCGAGCCTTGATAGTATGTACTATGGGGTCAAGGGTATTGGTGATGTGGAAGAACTAAGGGTATGTTGTAGTTAGCCGGGTTGGTAGTGGTTACATCTGGAACCTCTCTAAGAGGTAGAAAGTTAAGTGACGATTAAGAGTAGAGCGTGTGAGGGTTAGAATCAAGTGTGCTAGTATATGCTAAAGTATTCGAAAATGGTAAGGATATGAGGATATAAAGGGGGAGGAATGAACAGTCTTATTGCATGTTTCCTGCTAGTTGATTTTCTTATATTATACGGTGGGTATCGGGTTGACCGATGATTCCTACCAGTACGTGTGGTTGTACTAATACTACTCTTGCTATGCCTTTTTGGCATAGTCTAGTTGCAGGGTCCGTGATGTTTTCATAGGTGGAGACGAAGACAATCTCCCATAGCTTTTATTTTTCCTTCCCTGTGGTGGGAGCTGCGTCAGTTGTTATCATGTACTAGATACCTGGGATGTTAATTACTTTACAAGTCTTAACTCGAAATGTTGAAAAACCCTTTATGTTCTTTTAATCTCAAGAACATTATTTTATCCTCTGTTTTCTTAATCTTCCGTATGCTTTATCCGTTTGGGAATTGAGGGTTCTCCTACTTAGGTGTTAGAGTAGGTGCCCACACGATCCGATGAGTTGGGTCGTGAAAAATTGGTATCAGAGCCCAGGTTACCGGAGAGAGCAAAATATGGAATAGACTCTGCGGATTGGTGTGTTGACGTCCACACCTAATCTTCAGTAAGCTATGAAGCATTCTAGGGAGTTGTTCCATTTCTCCTCTCATCTCGTGTGGGTTGTCACTTGTGGTATGAGTTGAGTCTGATTGGTATCTCCCAATTCCAATTTGTATCTCAATAAAGTGAACTGGACGCCATAGTCACGGCTGAAGGGACACAAGTAAGGTAAATTGGAACTGAGAAGGTTCCAATTGGTATTTGGCCACAGAGGCTGTATAAATGCATTGATGATCAGTAATGGTCATCCATGAAGAGAATTAATTAATAATTTTGACTTGTTTGTGAGTTGTAGCTTGAAACTGTGAATGTATACATATTGTTGTCTAAAATAACTGTTGGTGTGAAAAGTGCTTTTCTTGGATGCTCTTATATGATTATGTGCACATTATTGCTTGTTTAGGTTTCGATGTGCGCAATGCGCTAGCAAAAAAATGTTCAAAATTGCGCGAGTTAAATTGCTTGAGTTTAGGGAACTTGTTGTCGGAAAGAGGGTCATCACAGGGTTAGGTGCAAGGATCCAGATAAACTACGATGTGATTCGTAAGCAAAATCTGTACATGTGTGCAACCAATGATAACCTTGTGAGTGTATGGGCACATCCTGGAAATGTGTGTGGTTGTGGTGTTCATTTATGTGAAGGAATTTTGGAGCGCGTACCGTGGGGATTGACTCGGGGTAGACGATGACTATCCTAGCTAAAGGGAATATCCTAACTACTTAGTTATAGCCTGGGAATTAAGGGGAAATTTTAGAAAATTGGGAAGAACCCGAGGAAATTGTTGACCTAGGGTACTGTTTTCGTCTGAGCCACTGGGGCGAGATTATTTCCGCCAGGGCGAGGCCGCTACATCAGGATTTCTCCCGCCAGAGCGGGACAGGGCGAGACATAATCTCTGTCCTATCTCCCTTATTTACCCTAGTCACACCTGTATACCCTGAATCCTATATTGACTAATCCTTACAATTCAACCAGTATTCAGCAATAGAACAGTAAGTTATAAACCTTAGCATTTAAATATTAATGTGATATACAACAAAAACCAGAATCCATGTGCTTACAAAAGTGTAAAGGATAAACAAAAGAGATAATGAAACATTATTCATTACATACCCAAGAGGGGCAAAAAACCTAATCAGGACCCCTGGAATGGGAAGTGTCGCTAGCAGAGTCTAGGTCCTCCGGGGGTATCACGCCAGATGATGCCTCGTTCAACCAAGGGAACTCCCTATAGTCTCCCGGCTCGAGTCGTGGAATCTCCCTCTGGGGGCAACACAGGAGAAGATGGTCTTCATAATCTTCCATATTCGGTCCATCAAACGATCCCTCTTTATACTCTTCCTCCTCTAGTGTCGCACCTAGCGATGCAGTATCTCAACCTCGAGAGCAGTGGCGGGTGGAACTGAAGTGGCGTCAGCATAGGAGCGTTCCAATCTCCTCCGGACGGCCACTAGGTCCTCCTTCACCCGAGTACCTGATAGTGGGGAATGGGACTGGGTGGGGAGAGTGTCGTTGCCCTCATAATCTTCCCCTCCTTCGTCGTCCGCCTCATCAGCCACTTGACTGCTACTGGCCCTGTCCTTCTTCCTCTTCTTACTTTCGAAAGTGGAAGCCTGTTTAATCAAAAGAGGGTGAAAAAAGGGATCCATGGGAAGTACATCTTTGATGTCCAAAAGTGGCAACCCCGCACGCTTACACATCGCTGTAACCAGCTAGGTAGGAAGAATGCCTTCTTGTTACCCCAGTAGAACATCTTCTACTCAGTAATATGTTTAGTCCGATAACCTGTATAGCGCACGTCACCACCAAATCCCAAAGAAATGTCACGTCGGTGCGGTTGCCCGATGGGCGGATTCTCCTGGTAACTAAGTGCAACCACCTTTTGGCATCCGATGACCATTTATCATTGGTGATGCCCTCTGTAGTGGCCCAGTAGACTCTGTCTCGGCGCGCAGGCTCCACCTGTGTATCCTTCAACCAGCCCACGTCCATCTCTCTCAACTTGGCCTCAAACTCCGTGTTGGGGACTTCTGGCACCTCGAGCACATCATTTATGAATTGTGTGTTCAGGGGGATGTCAACTACCCGGATGCACATGGTAGGGTGAGGATCATCCCAGCGAACATTAGGGAGGATGGCATATAACTCCCTCACCCAATTGGAGCGTGCAGTAGGGGGAGCCTCTGTCAATGGGTCCCAACCAAACTCCATCAGACGAGCATAAAATGTGGGCGCCTTCTCCTCTAGGTTTGGTAAATGGAAACCCCTCTTGCAACAGAACTTGGTGTTCCGGTGGTCGTGGTACCTTTCCCGACTGGCAGCATCGGGAAACCGAGCGAAAGGCAGATTCTCCTTGTTAATACCAACCATTTTAGATAAGCCTGCAAAAATTATGAGACACACACATTAGAATTCCCTGGGATTTGACAATATTTGACTAAAATAAACCTCATTTTCGATAGAATTTCAGCAGATCAGAGTCTATAAAGTACCCTAGAACCTAAATATGCAATTATTCTAGCAAAATAACCCCTAAAGGATGTCCAAATCCGAGTCATACACTAAGAAAACCTTTCAACTTCCACCACCCTTTTCGATATTATTTCAACCATATTTTCGTGAAATCCTTACGCCCAGAACGTTGTAGAGACGTTGGGGGACGTAAGGGAAGTGTCCATGCTTAGTTGTTCAAACAAAATCAAGCAACCTATGTTCAAAGTTTGAATAAATACCCCAACGCCTTCCTAATCAATCAGATATTGTCATGCAATCGTAGCTAAGTAAGTAATGAAGTAACTAGCGTAAGGAATGAGAACCTTACCTTGAAGTTGATGTGCGGAGCGAAGTGTCTGAGAGGATTTTTGAGAGTTTTGAAGGAGAAAAGGGAGGAAATGGGGAAACCATTCCCCTTTCCCCCCTTTACTGTCTCTGATCTCCCGCTACAGCAGGAGGTGCCTCGCCACAACGGCCTCGTCTCAGCGAAAAAATTGTCGTTTTGGCGGGGTCAGGCTGTACAGTTGAGTGCATTTCCTTTCTCTGTGTGTTGCCTCATTTCCCTAACCGGTCATTCGAGTATAGAACCCTTTCGGGCTTAAGATTTGAAAAACCACCACCCTTTGTGGTTCCATAATAGGTTGTGTCGTTAGTTTGGAAGTACTCCAAAAAGGGCTCGTGTTTATCCCTTCACTAGTCGTTCGGGGACGAACGAGAGGTAAATTGGTATCTATTGTAATGACCCGAACTGTCATTATTTAGGAAAGAAAAATGTTGAGGGGAAAACTGGGGGCACCATAGATGCCGCTAGGGCGGCGGCGCCTCAGCGAGATAGGTCGCGCCAGAGCAGGAATTACGGGACCAGAACTTAAATAACGCAAAACCTTATTTTCTCCTTTTTCTCAAAACACCAAAAAGAGGCGAGAATCAACCCTGAAACCCTCAAAAGGCTGCTTTAGGCTTGGGAAGGAAGGAAAAAGAGAATTCTAGCGTAAGGAGGTCGATAGCTTGCAGATTTTCGGTCAAGATTCACCGTCTCGTCGTTCGAAAGCCAGGACTTGGAGCTACAAATTCTCTGCGACTACTTGGCGTCCGGGTAGGCTAGGTTTATTAATTGAGTAGTTGTAAATCTGTGATTCAATGTGTAGTATATTGGTAATTGATGGTAGAATTCATATGTAGGCTTTTGTGCACCGAAAAAGGGATAGTCGTACATGTAATTATAGTTGTTCCATCAAAATTATACCGTAGGAGGAAGCCTAATCATATGAACTAGGGTAGGTGATGGTTTGATTTCATGTTTGTGAGATGTATGTTGGTAATTGCTTCATTATAATGCATGTATGTACGTCAATGAAGCCTTTTATCAAACCTAATGAAATAAGTATGAATGAACAAATGTATGCCATGAGTCAACACTTGATGGTATGCTTATGAGTATGTCCATATGAGTGTGATTATGATTGTGGTTGTGTTGAATCGATCGGGTGTCACGTTTCGACACACTAACTGGGATCGGATGTCACGTTTCGACACATATCTTGGCGCGGGTGTCACGTTCTGACACACTAATTGGGATCGGGTGCCACGTTCTAATACACTAACAGTTTGGGTATGGGTTCCATGAGAAAACCATTGAATTGTCATATCTATTTGTTATAGAGAATGTGGTATGTACCTTGCTTCTAAACTGATGATTGAACCGTAATTTATATATAACTATGTTAATGTGTTGTGCTTATTTTGTTATATATCTCTTTATTGAATAAACTGCGAATGGTCAGGCTCAAAATGGAATAAGATCTAGTAAGCGGAGATTGAGGGTTCCGAGTGTTACCGTGTATTACTTTAGAGGTGGTTGTGTCGCAATTGTTAGGTAGCGAGGTCATACCTGGGAATAGGGTTCATACTTGAAAGGATAGCGAGCCTTGATAGCATGTACTATGGGGTCAAGGGTGTTGGTGATGTGGAAGAACTAAGGATATGTTGTAGTTAGCTGGGTTGGTAGTGATTACATTTGGAACCTCTCTAAAAGGTAGAATGTTAAGTGACGATCAAGAGTGGAGCGAGTGAGGGTTACAGTCAAGTGTGCTAGTATATGCTAATGTATTCGGAAATGGTAAGGATATGAGGATATAAATGTGGAGGAATGAACAGTTTTATTGCATGTTTCCTGCTAGTCGATTTACTTATATTATGCGGTGGGTATCGGATTGACCGATGATGCCTACCAGTATGTATGGTTGTACTGATACTACTCTTGCTATGCCTTTTTGGCATAGTCTAGTTGCAGGGTCCGTGATGTTTTCATAGGTGAAGACGAAGACAATCTCCAACAACTTATATTTTATCCTTTCATGTGGTGGGAGCTGCGTCAGTTGTTATCTTGTTTATACCTTGTAATCTTAGAAGTTCTTGTACCTGTTTAGACTAGATCTCTGGGGTGTTAATTACTTTACAAGTCTTAACTCGAAATGTTGAAAAACCCTTTATGTTCTTTTAATCTCATGAACGTTATTTTATCTTCAATTTTCTTAATCTTCTGCATGTTTTAACCGTTTGGGAATTGAGGGTTCTCCTACTTAGGTGTTTGAGTAGATGCCCGCACGGCCCGGTGGGTTGGGTCGTGACAATATCTCTACACTTGAATGTATCTCTCACTACTTCAATGTATCTCTCGCTACATTCAATGTATCTCTCTCTACGTTGAAAATATGTAATAAGACATCCCTATTTATAATACTAACAACCAAAGTAAACTAGGACTAGGAACCTATAGAACTAACAAATCATAATTAAATATAAATAAGAAAATACCATAAATAATAAATCTTAAACTAGTAAGGAATCCTAAACTATTTAGGAATCCTAATCTTGATTTATTTCCTATATCTTGCATTTGAGCTCCGAGTAAATTCAAATCGTGCACTACAAAATCCATTCGGGGTGGCGCTCCAAACAAGAATTTTTCATACTCGGATCTTGAATTAACCTGAGATCTTTTCTTAAGGATAAAATAATCTCGAAGCTTGAATTAACCATCTATATTAATTTTTTTTGTGTCTAATCATATTATGACATAAAGTTATGGATTTAAATTTTATATATAGACAAACATTATAAACATTTTTAATACTATCAATGTAGCTTGAACCGATTACAATAGAACCTCTCTAAATTAATACTCAGTAAATTAATAAACTCTCTAAGTTAATATATTTTTTGTTCCCGACTTGGGCGAGTGGAAAAATTCACCGATTTTGATATGATACTATATTTTCAAAAGACCCCAATATAAATATTGGTCCCATTATAAATTAATTATTCTTTAAAAATACAAAAATATCTAAGAAAATCTAGTTAAATATAATTCTAGTGTTTTTTTGTTAAAATTTAAATCTAGTTGAATCTTATCTTTAACTTTTTTTATTGCATCCAAAACTTTCGATGTTGTCTTCTTGAACTACAACAAAAATTGTGAAAAGTTCTAGATACGATAAGTGTTTTCTTATGTGTAACTGGTTTTAAAGGTATTATATTATTTTCAACTTCATCATCAATATTGTTTTCTCTGATGATATCCATAATTTCTTCTAAGTTCTCGATCTCGGAACATGTATCTTCTGCAGTCAAGTAATCTAACAGGCTATTAACATCCATTTTATTGTGGTAGCGGAAATTAACAATCATAACCAAAAATTCATGATGTCCTTTTCATTAGTGGGTTCATTTAAATTTCTTGAGGCTTCATCCCATGAACAATGTAATTAAATTAATCATTATTAAATCTCAAAAGCATTCTTTAAATAATACCTCCATAGAATAATAATATTTTGTAATTCCGATAATATTAATTTAGAGAGATTTTAGTGTATATGTTGGGGTTAAATATATGGGGAGAAAAAAAAAGTAAAAAAAGAAAAAAGAAATAAACACGCCCAGATACATACTCTGATGCTTCTTTTTAAAGAGGGCCAATGCGTACCTTCCCGTGATTCCCCTTAATTACCCCTTCTCCTTCCACCTTCCTATCCCTCCACTCCTAAATCTCTCTCTCTCCGATTCATCAATCTGAAGAAATAATTTCTCACTTCTAATCCTCATCTTCTTCTTCATCATCATCATCAGGTAATAATCAGTGTATTTAACAGTTCCTACTTCCTTCTAAAATGCATTTTACAAGTGATCTTTTGCTTTGTGATTTGTTTTTTGTGTGTTAATTGTAATTACCTGTGTTTAGTTTATCGGCTAATTACGAATCTGACTCGAATTTTATTGATTCGTTCTTATTTTCTTCAGAATCTATCTTTGAATCTGAATTGGTTTGAGTGCCTTTTATTTCTTATATCTGTCTATTCATGTGACTGAATCTACAGGTTTTCTTCTTCAGACCTCAAATTGGATAGTGATTCAATCGATTCGGTCCTAAATTTGATTCGATTTTAACTGAATCTGATGGAACCAATGGTTGTAGAGATGTCTTCAACGGTGATCTCGAATCCTGTAATGTCTTCTGACAGAGTAATATCAAGGAGAAAAAAGAGTAAGAAAAGTTTGAGAAATCAAACTCAAAACATTAGCAACAATAACAGCAACAGTGAAACTCCGAGTAATACTACTGAATGGAAAACTCAAGCTCAACAGCAAGTTTACTCTTCAAAGCTACTCAAAGCACTCCGTGAATTGCGGATCAGTTCACCAGCGGCGGCGGCGAAGACTTCATCGGTGCCGGCGCCAAAAGGAGGTCGAGCCGTACGTGAAGTTGCTGACAGAGTCCTTGCCGTTACTGCTAAAGGACGATCCAGGTGGAGCCGAGCTATACTTACAAACCGGCTCAAGCTCAAGTTCATGAAGAAACACGCCAAGCGGCAGAAAATGGCGGTTTCCTCTACCAGCCGGTTACCTAGGAAGCCGAGAGTGGGGATTTTGAAGCTGAAAAAGAAGAATTTGCCGGCTTTTCAGAAAAAAGCTCGAGTTTTAGGACGGCTTGTTCCTGGTTGCCGGAAACAACCGCTGCCGGTGATTCTAGATGAAGCTACCGATTACATAGCAGCTCTTGAGATGCAAATTCGAGCGATGAGCGCTTTAGCTGACCTACTTTCTGGTGCTTCCTCAAGTACTACTGCTCCTCTTGATCAGCTCAGCTCGAGTCGACCTCCTCCTATTTGATGATTTATGGTTTTCTTGCTTTTCTATTTTATCTATTTTCTTCTCTCCCTTTCTATGAATATTCCTCTGTTACATATATTTCTTCTATCTTTTCAAGTGTTGGGACAATATTAGTAATTGAATTATCAGTTATATAAGGCAGTAATAATTTTGCTGGTTTTGAAATGGATCTAGAATGAAATCTATCCTAATTAATTTGACTCATTGATTTTAATTACATAGATCATCTGATATAAACACATCATGTGTAAGATGTTCTGTAATGGTATCATCTCCTACGAATATGTAATATACATTCGAGAAGCTTGTTGGCTACCTATAGGATTGTATATACAAGTCAAAATTTGGTTTAATGTATATATATACAAGTGTTTGACACTTCTAGACACAAACTTTTAGTTTGATTCTGATTTTGTTTAGTATCAAATACATAAAGATTGAGTTTGAAGTGCCATTTGGTTCTTGTCGAGAGTCAGTAAGTTGTATGAAGATGACACATCCATGACTCAGGTAATAATAAGTTAACTGAATTGTCATTTTCAGTGAGGAGGAAAGCAAGAAGATAAATTTTGTATTTTGTACCGTAGGTACTCTCAGGAACCATCTGTATGTAAATGTAATGTAAGTAATAGTTACAAGATGGTGGGGTTAAATTAAAGTTGCAAACAGGACAAATGAATTTATGAGCAACAGCAGCAGCACTTCATGTGGCTTCTTGTCCTTGTGCACTCCCACTTTAGTAAATGGGACCGGCTGACTTTCTGACCTAATATTCATAGCCCTCTCTGTGTACTGCTAACACAAAATGATCTTTGGTTGTGCAACCAATATGACTTGGGCATACATGCTGGTTTACTGAATAAAAACTTTATTTTTGAATGAATATAGGTGTTCATATTTCTCTTTTACTTTTGATAGGATTTGTAATATGGTTTTGAGTTGGTGAAGTTCTATTCAAATGGACACCTATAGTACTTCAGATAAAAAATAACGATATCATATTTAGGTATGAAAAAATGGGATAGCGTAAAGAAAGAAATACTATAATTTTTTCGTATTTACTTTAATCAACCACAAGCAGAAAGTTTCACCCACAAATATACAAATTTTTAATTCCTTTGTGTTAAATGTTACATATTTCAGCTTAGAAATACCTTTCAATGGTCTTTTGTGACAGTGATAATTAAAGGAGTAGTTAGCAATATATATGTCAGTGAATTTGCGTGATATTAAAGTAATATTGTTTTATAAAAAAATTAGTAGTTCAGTAACTTTATATGAAGTTAATCACTTGTATTTTTGGTATATAGAAAAGTAGGTGTTAGGAGAGATGGACAAAAAGAGAAGTGAGAGTGCACGTATAATACAACATAAAGTAAGGAAGTGACAGAATGAAGAGTAAGATGGAGCAGTTTTCATGCAAAAAGAAAGAAAAGAAGGCATAACATCAATTCAGATACCATGTGCCTATCTCACTATCTTTTCTGACTGTAAAAATCATTTAGCTGTCCCTTTAATTTTCACAAGCCAATAGGCCTTCTTTACTGAAATAATTGCCTCTCTTTCCATATAATTAAGTTTGTATACCGAGGGGTTGGTTGATAACAAGTTATCTCGAAATTATTAATTTTGACATAGGTTATTTTATCATATACTCCCTCCGTCCCTTTTTAGTTGTCCATATTTCCTTTTTTAGTTGTCTCTATTTAGTTGCCCATTTTGACAAAACAAGAAAGGATAACAATTCTTTTCCTATTATACCCTTATTTAAATAAAGTTGTCATAAATAAAGTAAATAAACTTATAAACTTCCCAACATTGATTAGTTATCTTGAGTGAATTTATTTTGGAATTGTAAATTATACTATAAGGGTAAAATCGTAACTTCACTATGCTAATCATTGTTGCCTTAATCTGTGTGTCATTTCTAAAGTGGACAACTAAATAGAGACGGAGGGAGTATATAAAATAACTCATTCAAAGTATAAATTGTAGAATAAATACTCAAAACTGTCTACTACCTCAACCAAACGCAAGATAAGATAATCATGCATCTTATCTTGTCTCTTAAATTATTATACATTATACCTAATATCAAACGAGTTCTAATAGATTCAATAACTTAATTATCAAACTCTATCTACTGATCATAATGCATCATGTCATAACAAACTAAAATCTGTTTTGTTCTACTTACATTCAAAGAAGAAATTAATGAGATATTATATACACAATTATTTTGTGGTTTGGCAATTATTGGGGTTGATGTGTGTGATTCCACAGTCAGCTAAAAAGATGACAGTTACTAAAACTGTCGACATCTGTGGTTAGTTGATATATTTGATCTCAAACTGACTAACCACCTACACTTTTCGAGGTCTGATTTGCTCATCGTCATACCAACACTACCCAAATTATTTTCTACTATAGAGAAGATGATGAGAAATGAAAAAAGATTACAATATATATTTTTCTTACTTTTATTTCAATATATAGAGATGAATTTATAATTTAAAATTACTGGACTCAATATTTAGGTTCTTAACATTAAATTGATAATTTAAAAATTATGAATTCAAAATTTAATATACTCTCCCGTCCAACAATAGTTGTCCACTATACTAAAAATAGTTGTCTAATAATATTTGTCCAATTTAGAAAATCAAGCGATAAGTTACTTTTTGTGTGTATTTTACCCTTGTTATTAAATACTATTTATCATCTAACACATTTCTCAAAACATTAAATTGAATAAAGTCAAATGGTATAATAGTAATATCATCCCTATTATTATTGTTTTTTAATGGGTGTGTCAAATCAATAGTGAACAACTATTATTGGACAAAGTAAGTACTCCTTCCGTCCTATTTTATATGTTATTCCTTTCTATAAATAGTTAGTCCATAATACTTGTCATTTCATAAAATCAATGCATAAATTAACATATTGTTCTTTTTTTACCCTTGTGAGTTACTTAGCATTGAAAACATACATTTGACCAATTTAGAAAAGTTAAGTAAATGATTCATGTTCATTGGTTAAATTAATTAATCAAAATAAATTAATTCATATTCATTGATTGAAAACTTGAGTTCCAAAAAAATTAAATAAGGATAGAAGGGTAAAATTACTTCATTTCTTAATTCGAGTGCAAAGTAAAAAGATGACATATAAAATAGGACGAAGAGATAATATTTTTTTACATTTTAGTGCACACCCCATGGTGAAATTAAATTTATTTGAAATTAGAATTATTTAGGTATATAAGTCATAATGACAAGCATTAATGTTGAGATGGAGAATGTCAAATGGGTACATCAAACCACTAGAGACTTCTATGTATAATTCAAAATGTCGTCTCCTATACTTGTTTGACCTTATAAAGTGTAAGTTGCCACATTTAACATGGTGCCATTTGAAAAAATGTTCCTTTCAATGTTGTATAGTTTACCTAAGAAGAATATGCTCTTTTACTTGTGATGAGTTTAATTAGAATTTAGAGGTAATAATTTGTAACATGCACTAGCAAAGATTAACTTATTAGTAGTATTATTATGGAGAGAATATACTTCTTCCGCCCATTTTTAGTTATCATAATTTCTTTTTTTAGAGTCAAATTATAAGAATTTTGACTAATATTTTATGATGTATTTTTCATCATATTGATATGCAAAAAAATTTGCAATTTATAGTACTTTTCATATAGTTTTTGAATATCTAAATTTTTTTTGTTTAAAATATCGAATTAATGTAATTTAGCTTAACTTTGAAAATTAGTTAAATTGACCTTTGAAAAGTGCAGTATGACAATTTAAAATGACCGGAGGGAGTAATAGACATAATAAGTGTACTTATCAGTGTGCATGTATGATTATGAAAATAATTGGACATGAAATTAGAATATATTTTTTTTTTCTAAATAACAAGAAGATAAATTAACTTGTTGAAGAAGCATTAGTGATACTATTAGTTAGTAAAATATTAATTGTACGTACATTAACAGAGATGCTAGTGTTTATGAGTAGTTATCATGACTACATTGTATTGTGGCTAATTTTGTTTAGGCCACAAGTTTTCATCATGTGCATTAATTCGTCCACCAAATTTTTGTTCCTAAATTCGACAAAAATAAAAATAATATATTTAACAAACATAAGAACCTCAAGTGTAACAGGTATAATATAGTCTTTTATTTTATTCCCCCCTTGTCTCTCTCTCTTTCCTATTCTTAAAACCGATCAAAATTAAATATAAATGTATCATAGATGAAAACTAAGAGATAAGATAAGAATGATTACTTAATGCAAAAAAATAAAACCTACACCTCATTCATGTGTACTTGAGGGGGGGATAAAACTTTAGTCACACCCAACAAATGTTGTGGTGTAGTATGTGAGTACTCCTTCATCTTAATCATAGATTTTAGGTTCTAATTTTTTTAAGTATAAAGTCATTTTTATTACAGAGTGTTTTACTCTAATATAAAAATTATAAATATGAATTCAAATTTAATCAAGCTATAATATAAATATAAAATACAAGGGTTGAAAAAAAAAAACCTTCATGGACACAAAAGATAAAAAAGATAAATGGACAAAACACTTAAACAACATTAATATTAATCATGATGTCTAATTCAAACCCATTACCAAAGTGGAAAACTACAAATCAAAGTTGTTGATCAATCATAAAGCATAGCTAGCAATGGCACATGGGTAGACATGACCTATGTCCCTTAGGATTAGGCCCCATCTAGATTATAATATACTTAAAATCCCAAAAGAAATATAAAGTATATATAGTGTCAAATAAAATAGGTTTGACAGATCCATCAAAAAGTGATTATATTTCTATTTTAACATAAAATACAGGAAATGTGTCAAAAATTATTATCTTTGGTGGGTTCCACCATAGAATCAAATCATTTAGTGGCCACCATGTGGTGTGCCTACCCATTATCAACCTATTTATACTTTTCTAATATCTAACCTCTCCGCACTATTAACATTATTACTAATAAAACATATGCTTAACGTCTTCTTCAACAACAAATTCATCACTCATACAATCTATGAAATTTAACTTAACATAGTTGTCAAAATTGACGAATTGCGCTATAGTTTGTTGATTCAAAAATGGGTTTGAACTTTGAATGAATGAAGAGAATATTTTTGTTTATAGATATAGTTTTGTTTGTAATTAAAAAAACATAGCGAGAAATTTGCTTAATTAAGAAATGTAGTAGTATTTTGGTTTCAAAATGTAGCGATATATACTGTATTTATGCACGTAATAAGTGTATCAATGCGCATATGATTTCCTATATCAGAATGCATTATATCCACATATAACACTAGGGAAATACATTATGTCGATATGCTTAATAATAGAGCTGTCAATATGGGCTAATCCACCTCATCTGGGCTAGCTCATACAGGCTTTGAAAATTGACGGATCAGGCCGGGCTAGCCCATTTTTGGTGTGGGCCAGAAAATGGTCGGTCAGCCACAAGTACGTGGGTTACGGGCTTGCCGGGCCAGCCCTCTTTACGTAAAAATATATTTTTTATAATTTTTAAATTAAATTATAATTTAAAAATATTATCATAAATATTGACAAGATAATATTACATGTTGTTAATGTTACTACTTGTTAATCAAATCCACAAATAAAATTATCATTATAATATTTATTAAGTTTGATTTCAAGTGAAAGCATAAATAGCTAAATAAAAATATAAACCAAATTGTTTTCCAATGATCATAATAAAACACAAAAAATTATGACATATTCCATATGCTACGGCCTATGTGGTGATTCCTAGAAATTTTAGGAAATTTTTATTTTACGTAATATGTATTTTATAAACATAATTTGTATTTAAATTGTAATATTTCAAACTTTAAACTGATTTTGAGTTTAGACTCTTGTTATTTTTAATATTCTATTTTATTTTTTATTTTTGAATTAATTTTTATTTGGCCCACGGGCCGCCTCTATCCATATTTCTCAAGCCCCACAAATCGACAGACTTATTCAGGCCGGGCTAAAAAGTCTTTTTCTTAAATGGGCTCCAAAAATTGTAGCCCAACCCTATCAAATCCCGGATTAGGCCAGACCGGCCCAACGGGCCTAGCCTATATTGACGGCTCTTCTTAATAAGTATATCCAAAAAATATATAATATATCTTTTTAATTGTATCTGTGCGGATAATAAGGGTATCCGCGTGTATTGACTATAAACTCCAAACTATCAATATATTATGTAAAAAAATAATTTAAACCATTGCAATTTCAAATAATTATAGGACCTTATTTTATTATGTCGCGTAATTTTTCCATTAATAAATAAATTGGGTTGATCTTCTCAATATTTACTTGTATCAAAATATGGGTAAAATTGGATGAATAGAATGTCATAACTTAATTCAACCGGCTCAAAATAGTGTCAGGACTAGAAATTCATACAAGTGCATTCAAATAAATACCAAACCGTCAAATCTAAAATTTGAATTTATGACCTAAAGCTGTCTTTGAACAACTTTTGCTTACCAATATAGATTGGGATGCACTGCTAGATTGATCCATTGTTAATCAGATATCTCAGGTTTGATCACTGAGTATTTGAAAATTTATGTTGGGAGTGTCACTTCTGAATATGTTTTGCAATGCGCGATCCAAATTTGATCAGAACTCTAATATGAGCTCCAAAACACAAGTGAGAGATAAAAAAAAAAATAGCTTTTGCCTTTGTACTAGAATTTTCTCTATATGTCAATGTAATTCGACAGTATATACATAATTCAGAAATAATTATTTTCTCCTTATTTACATAATAAAATTAATCCATAGAGGGGAATCAATTGAATCCTCCTACCACTCGTTCGTGATTGAGAACCGATTTTCAATTATTTTTTATATTTTGTATAAAATCAATTAAGCTAATAAAATAAATTTTTAATATCATGACTATATCAAGGAAATCAAACATAATTTTTTATGTTTTGTTTACAAAATAATTATCGATCAATTTATGCAATTCAAATTTGCGGATACACTAAATGCCTAGTGAACATTGCTAGCCGCTTGATTGTTTCGTTTCTTAGGAGTATAACTTTAACATTAATGATTAAATGGAAAAGGGTCTGATATATCCCTCAACTTTGTCATTTAGAGTTGATATACCCCTCGTTATGAAAGTGACTCATATATACCCCTACTTATATACAAATGGCTCACATATACCCTTTCCCTCTAACGGAAATGAAAAAATAATAATTTTAGTTTAATTTTTTATTTTTTATTTTTTTAAAAAAAACTATAATCCCATATGGGTATATTTAATCTTCCTCAAACATATTTTTTTTTTGTTTCAATGACTAATTTTGATGGTCAAATTTATTTATGTTTCACTAATATTCTTGTAAAACTTATTATAGATGACCAATTTTTTTTTTTTCAAATACAAAAATTAAATTACAGTATAGACAAAAAAAAAAAATTGTTTTAAATTATAATATAGCCACAAAACAATAGTTTTAATTTTTTTTCTTTACACTAAGGAATGAAAGAAAAAAATAAAATAAGAATAAGAAACTAAAATAATGAAAATCAAATAAGTCAAAAAATAATTTATGTATGAAAAAAATTGAAATATACCTTGAACTTTGCTAGAAGAATCCTATATACCCCTAAATGAATTTTTTTAAAAAAAATTTAAAGTCAAAAATATAAGTTTAAAATTAATTTTTTCACTTCCGTTAAATGAAGGATATATGTGAGCTCATTTTGTAACGGTAGGGGTATATGTGAGCCGTTTGTATAATGGTAAGGGTATATATGAGCCACTTTCATAACGAGGGGCATATCAGCTCCAAATATCAAAGTTGAGGGGTATATCAGACCCTTTTCCCATGATTAAATATCTATATTATTAAGTTTTTTATTCATTTAGATGAAGATTAAAATCAATTGATATTTATGTATTGGAAAGAATAATGATATAATTTGATTTTTCATAATACAGTATTAGCATGAAAGAGCAAATGATATATACAGGTGAAGAAGAAATAAGATTTAGTATTGAAGTAATCATGTGTGTATCATATGATCAAAGGATTCAATTTACGCGTCTAAAGCAAAGCAAAAAGAAAACATATGAATCATGTTGTCTCGAATAACTTAAACAACAACCCTACAATATTCTTCAACCAAGCTTCCTATTCCCTTCTTTCCCTTTCTCTATTTTATTCTTTAGTATATATACTCAAAAGGAAAGTAGAGTATATAAAATTTGGAATACAGGAACAACACAAGAATTCAAATTAAATCCATATATATTACACATTTTCAAATTATTTCTTAAGAAATAATATTATCTAGATTGAGTCATTTAACTATTCATCATTGTTGAATTTAATTACCATCAAGATACTTTGATATAAATCACAACTCTTTAATTTTTTGATAAATGTAATATTATCGGTTTTTGATTCGCCTTTCAACTCACATTGTTTAGGTATCATTTTTCTCACATCTTCAATGTCAGGCTAGCCATATGAGAATTTACCAATCACATCATATTATAAGTTTTCCTTATAGATTATTTGGTTGACCTCGTTTCCTTCCTGATCACTCTGGGTTCTCCATGTAGATAGGCAATAGGTCTCATAAGGATAGGTTTTGTGATTATCGGCAATAGAAGAGGCATAATTTCTATTGAGGGGTTCAAAAAAAGTAAGCACGTTAATAGTATCCACATATAAGCGGATCAGGTGAGATATAAACGGGTCAGATCAAATATATGTAACTGGATAAAACTCTATGTCAACACGAACAATAAAACATAGGATTTTAAAATATCATATTACGCTTTTTTCATTTCTGGCCCTATGGAGTATGGAAACAATGAAATCGAGGCCAGGGAAAAGAATGCAACAAGCAAAATAGGAAAAAAGAGGTTGCTACTCGGATTCAAACCCACAAAGTGTAG
The DNA here is from genome assembly GCF_019186545.1 of Solanum stenotomum. Taxonomy (NCBI): domain Eukaryota; kingdom Viridiplantae; phylum Streptophyta; class Magnoliopsida; order Solanales; family Solanaceae; genus Solanum; species Solanum stenotomum. The sequence goes on from NC_064282.1 coordinate 49,957,074, forward strand.
GAGACTTATTGAAATTGTGAACCGACTTTACCACTAAACCAAGCCTTTGTTTTATGTTAACATGGCTCATCATTAAGTATATAAACATAAATCAATGCGATCTTATACATACAATGTAATTTTCTGGCGAAGGGAGGTCCGGATAAACCCCCCTATGCTCCATGTAGCTCTGCCCCTAATTATCAGGACATGGCGTAATTTTGAAGCATAGTTTGGAGGTGCATTAATATAAAGACCCTCTAGGTCATTCTCTCTGTTATTCAATGTTTTCAGCATTAAGAGGTTTCCTATAGATGTTCCAAGTCATTTTTGACTTGCTAGGACTGACAGGAAGGTCAATGGGCAATTTGTTTGATTATTATGCAAGTTTTTGTGTTTGGAGCTTCTGAAGTTTAGATGTTTAACTTCAGGTAACCGACCCCGAAATGTATTCAGATCATTTCATTAGCTCCATAACATCAATTTTAGTCTAGACGAATCTTTGGTTCAGATCTCGAGGAATTTCAACTTATTTCGAACTACCTTATGGATTTTTGCTAAAATGGAGCTTGGAATGTGGGACTCGTTTTTCATCAAAACGACCTTCATTGTAAGTTTCAATATTTTTGTTGAGTTTGGAATGTTAAATTTGATGGGGTAACATAGTTTGTTTGCATGCACACAACTCAAAATGAATCACGAGACCTAGTTGGAGTATTTCTCAATTCCTACTCTCAACTATTGCAACCTTTTCTGGTGCACCACACTTTGCTCTACGTCTGGGCTTGGATCCATGTTCGTGAAGGCTAGTAAAATTGTTTCGCGAGCGTGAGCTTGGCACCACATTTGTGAAGGGCAATTTTCTTGGCTTTCGCATTTGTGAGCCTTTACCATTGTGATCGCGATGAAGGGTCAGTTGGACCCGGTCAAATATTGACCATCACAATCATGGCCCTTTAAGCCTCACGATCACGTAAGCTTATGCGTGTTAGTTATATTGATAATTCCTTGAAATGTCAGCTCATTTTTTCAAGCATTTTACCCCACTGAAGCTTGGTTGAGCTCAATTTTAAGGGGAAATTATGGAGAAATGTTGGGAATTGGTTGATCATTGCTTGGGGACTTTGTAGGGGTCGATTCTACCATGTTTATCTTGTAAGTTTCTATCGAATTCCCTCTTTTTGATTCCTAAATTTTTTTCTCTAGAGCTAGTTGATCATTGTTTGTTTTAAGCTTCAATTATGCTTTGATTGTGACAATCTTTGAGGCACGAGTTCCTTGAGCTGGTGCGGAACTATTGGGTGAGTTAATTTATGATTTCTATGTATGGGTCCCAGAGGCCCATTTTTTACCCAATTGTGGGTTCGAGACACTTTATAAAAATATGGATATCGATTCACTCATTTTGATGTGTAAATAATTAATTTAATAGCGTGGCATATTTCATAGGCAACTCATAAAGGAAAAATCCCTATTTTAGTGATTTCAGAGCACATGTGATCAACACCAAGGTAGGCTACAACTTACTAATCTTAGACTTAGTTCGTTAATTAACTTAGCATGATGAATTGATAGTTTTTGAGTTGGGTTGGCTAGTATGATTCTTGGTGATATTCCTATTGCATCGTTAGATTTATTTTGAGTTTATTTGGGAATAGTATTGCATATCCTTGACTTTATTGATGTTGTTGATCCCGTGATCTATGTATGGGCTAGGATTAAATTATTATTGTTCTATAGGGCCTTAGGATAGGGCTGGCTAGTGCGTGCCTCTGACTTTAGCCTTGGTAACTCGTGTGGCTTAGGCTTGACCAGGATGAAATGAGGGTTAGGTGTGACCCATCAGGTTGGACTTTTATCTTCCAAAACCTTTCTAGTATTAGCTTTAGGCTAATTGTGGTATATTAGGTTCTTAGTCCTATTCTAGAATATTGGTTTTCTTTTTGTGATTTAATCATCCTAATGTAAGATTCTAGGAAATGATGGGCTCTTACTGTAGCTATCATGATGTAAGATTATGAGAGAAGCTAGGTTTCTTTGTGACTATTTCAATGTAAGATTCTAGGAATGAATAGTTATTTCGATGTAAGATTTTGGGAGATGCTTAGTCTTGTTGTGACTTCCCGATGTAGGATTTCGGGATGGACTAGCTATTCTGATGTAAGATTTTAAAAGATGCTAGGTTCGTGCTGCTATCCCGATGTAAACTTTTGGGAGAGGTTGGCTTTTGTGTAGCAATCGCGTTGTCAAATTCCAGGATGAACTATGCTTGCTAGGGCTGGGCAAAAACACCGAAAAACCGAAATACCGAACCGAACCGAATTATTTCGGTTTCGGTATTTCGGTATTTCGGTTTTCGATTCGGTATTCAGTGTATGTTTTTATACTTTTCGGTATTTCGGTTCGGTTTTCGGTATGTAACTTTTGTGTTATTCGGTATTTCGGTTTATCGAAATATATTATATTAAATAATAAATATTATATTTTTAATTAAATTAGGTCAAAACTCTTTAAACCTTTTGGTCTTTTCAATTTTTTTACTTTACTAATTCTAACTTTCTATTTTCTAAGCTTTAGCAGCAGCCAGCAGCCAGCCAGCAGCCAGCAGCCGCACAACCAGCAACGCCGGCGACCAGCAGCAGGCGACAACCAGCAACCGCAGTTCCGTCGACCAGCAGCAGCAGCCGCCAGTCCCGTCGACCAGCAGCACACACAGCAGTAGCAACCGCCAGCCACCAGCCCCAGTCGACCAGCAGGGCTCAGGCAGCCGCAGCACCACGCACAGCAGCAGCCGGCGACAACCATCAGCTTTCAGGTATGTTTTTCTTATAAATATATAAAAATAATTTTAAGTTTTTAACTTGCATTTAGTCAATTACTTGAGAATATTTTAGTGCATTTGTGATTTGATCTATCCATTGAAATAAACTAATAAAGATTCAGATTTGTATATTTTTAATTTTTATATTTAAACTTTATTTTTTTATTTTGATTTGCTCATTTGTATAATTGTAATATTGTATTTTCTAATTTCTATTTTCTAGCAAAGGGTCAAATCTTAGACAAAAAAAAGAAGAGCAAAAGTAATAAAGAAAAAGAAACCACAATGAAAAAATGCATCCAATTATCATTTTCTTTTCCTTATTTGCTCCTTAATATTCTAAGTGTGAATTCATTGTGAAATGTTTTTTTTTATTATATAGATGGCTGAACAAAATCAATCAAATGTGGGTGTGGCTAATCAAAGTCGAATAAGTATGGCTGATTCTACGGATAATACACCTACTACTAGCAATGATGCCTCAATTGGCACAGAGGAAACAAAAAAAAGAAAAGAAATGGATCCTAGGTCTACTGTTTGGCAACACTTCGAAA
>NC_064282.1:49962755-49993695 GCF_019186545.1 Solanum stenotomum
AGGATTCATTCATTTTGATTCGATTTTTGAGGGGGATAAAAATGGATTTAAATGTTTCCTTAGGAAATTAAAGGTTGATAGTTTAATTGAGTTGCCCTACATTCATTGAGTAAAACTATGGTATTTTATAATAATGTTAAAGAGATTTGTATCACAACTCTTTGCCTATTTGTGTAATTGTGTGTTACTTTTTGAAAGAAAAAAAAGAACAATGATAACAACAAGTGTGGAACTTGGAAGTTGGAACTACTCACAAGGCTTTTTTAGTAGTACTTAATTTAAATTTATAATTTATTGGCTTTTACACTTTTAGTAGTATTTTAATTATAATTTATTTCACTTCTGGGGTCAAATTAAGGCAGACATGTAATGAGTACTATAAGTACTACTCCTATATTTAATTTAACATATACAAATACTGCAGGTTTATATATTTTAATATTTAATCAATGACATCTTCTGTACAAATACAATTCTACAAAATAAAAGATTCACAACCTAGTTTTGACCTCTACCGTAGTCCGTATATCCTCGAAAAGAAACGACAAATTAAAAATTATTAGCACGGGAATCCAAAGGAAACATCTACTCTTTGTTAATTCGTAGTTAGTACTTTTCATCATACAATAATTTAAAAAACAGAGTAAAATAAGTAAAAAGATATAAATATAAATAAAATAAACAAAAAAATTACAAAATTTTAAAAAGCCCACTAAGCAGGCCCATAACAAAAAAACCGAACTAACAAAAACCGAACCGAATTAATATAAACTGAACCGAAATAATAAAAACCGAACCGAACCGAAATAATTCGGTTCGGTATTCGGTACATGTTGTATAAAAACCAAAAGCCGAAAAAAAAAACCGAAACCGAACCGAAATACCGAATGCCCAGCCCTAATGCTTGCTTTACGACTATTCCGAGGTCAGATTCTCGAATATTCCATGCTTGAGTTCCAATTGGTAGTTCATGGTTATTCCTGGTATAGTCCTTCTTGTCGTTATCTCTTGTGTGTACTCTTCGAGCTTATTGGGGTTTGGTCGGGTTATTTATTTCACTTTGCCTTTATGTTCACCTTTTGGACTTATGAGGGTCTAGATGGGTTATAGATAACTTTAAATGTTTTCACATCCTTTTAGAATTTCCTTTTATAGTTGATGATTTACTTTACAGTTAGTGTATCTTTCTATTGTCTTATGCACTCTTTTTTATAGTGTATCCTTCTACTTTCTTACTTACTATTTTTCTTACTCACATTTTATTATGCATTCGCAATCTCAATATGAGTCAGTCTATGATGTCTATTTTATACCTATTGTTTTGGTACTCATAATACACTTTACATTTCTTTTCGCTGATGTAGATCCTAGTTCTAGTTGATCACATTGATTCTTGTGTAGTGCAGCTAATAATCAGAGATTTAGGGTGAGCTTACTAACATCCAGAGTTGACTTATCTCCTTCTGTATATTTTGACTGATCTTTTATTTTCTAAGATAGTCTGTATATTTGTATATGTTTAGTCTAGTACTCGGCCTTTGGTAGTAGTTTTGTATCTATGTTCACTAGGTTTTGGGATTGGTCTTTTGTATCTTTTTTCCTTGTTCTATGTATATTTATATATGTTGGTTTATGTGATTCCCGTTATTTTCTCTTCTATTTACTTTGGATCTTATTCTGAATACTTTTGTTCCCTAGGCCCGTTACTCCGGATCTGGGCTGTCTTACTATTTAATAGATTTAGTGGGAGCCATCATGACCTGTAATTTTGGGTTGTAAAAAAGTTGGAATCAAATCCCCAAGTTCACCAGTTTTATTGGTACAAAACAAAAATCTAAGAGTCATGCAGTCGGTTCAAAGACATCTATATCTAATCCCTGGGATGCTATAAGACATTCTTAGGAACACTTCTTTTGATTCCTTATCATGCGTACTTAGTTGTGTCTGGTTGCTGAAAATCTCATTTGTACCATTCTTTTGCAGATGGTTTGCACGAGAGGTGTTGCAACTGGGGGTGATGCTCTTGATCCTACAAATAGAGCCCTAGTTGAGAGCTGAGGTTGAGGTTGACCCCGAGGTTAGAAGAGAGCTGCAACACCAGCTAGAGGTCAATGCATGAACGTTCCTCTAATCCTGTCATTCAACCACAACCGACACCTATTTTTAAAAGGCATCGGGGTCAAGGCCAAACCATCCGCCACTCGTGTCTATAGTTGTGTCATGAGTTCATATGACCATTACACATTTTATATCAACACTTGAAGGAATACAATAGGCCTAGTGCTAGCCATTCCAAATTTAGGAGCAAAATGTGCCTCTGTGACTATGCATCTCAAAGTGCCACTAGTACTAGTGGTTGCTCAGTCTGCAGTAATGTAACACCTCAGATTTGAAAAGAAGGAAAATTACAAAATTTTCTTAGCTGGTGACTGTATCTACGTCCCCACCTACAGACCGTAGGTGCTCTTACGGACCGTAGGTGGAAATTGTAGGTAGTGAGGTGAATATTTTTCAAAATTCAAGTTCCAGTACCCTCTTTGCAGTTCATTAGGGTGCTCCGTCATTTAATAAATGAGTCGTAGATAGGTCTCATAGGTGAGTCTCAGACTTGGTGAAATTTTGAGGGTCAAAGATGGGTTCTACGGATGTCATGTACGGATCGTAGGATGACCTACGAACTGTACATGGGATCCGTCGAAAGTTGGACAATTTTTAAAGTCGCAGTAACACATCAATGATTGACCAGTACGGTCAGTCTGAGGACCTACGGACCGCAGGTCTAGCCGTCGATGGGGTCCGACAGTTATTTTTAAGAGGAGCTTTTGGGTCTTTTCCTAATTATTCTAACCCAATTCTATGTCGTTTTACCTTTATCCTAGACTTCATATAAATGTTTTTGTCCCCAAATTACCCAATTGAACTCATTCTCCTAAATTCTCAAAAGTTTATCAAGTTCTTCCCAATATTTCTCTCTCTAAAGCTTGAAAAAGAAGTCTAAAGTTTCAAGTTCAAGTCTCCAATTCAACATTGATTGTGGGCTTTTGACATCAATGTATGATAGTATTCACCTATGGAGTTCTTTCCTCCATAGGGTTCCTAAATTCTCCAATTTTGCAAGTTAGAATCTCCAATTCAAGTTAGGGTTTCATTCAATCTCATGGGTTCTTTTCAATTATGATCCAATTGATTGTTTTATGACTTATTAAGCATGAATTGAGATAATTGCATGTTTTAAGTTGAATTCACTTGAACCCATGCATGATCCATGATTTCTAGATTTTGATTATATGATAAAGCTTTTGAACTATGAAAGATGAATTTATGAAGATATGCATATTTCTTTATGAAATTGATGAGAATGATTTAGGGTTGCTTTGAGAGTAAGGCATCGATGTTGTTGTTGTTGTAAAAGGATTTTCTCACATAAAAGACTCATAAGGTTGAAAGGCTTTCTCACCTAAAATGAATCGAGATTAAGGAGATATTCTAATGAATTCTAGCTTGGGTTGGCTACTTTATGTGCCCTTCCATGGACAATAAGATAAGTTAAGATAAATGACTATTCCGTGGGAAATATGCGTAGCACCGAGTGGACAAGTGGGGACTACCCATGTCCCATAACTATGTGCCACCATAGGTTGTCTTAGATAAACATTAACTAGTTGATCCACCTAAGCTAGAAGTTCATGGTTCTTACCTTGGCAGGTAAGGACATCTCTTTACGGTGTGGGATAGACACCAAATTCCACGTTATAGTTCACATGGTCTATGTTGGTTAAAGGTAAATCTCTCATAATAATGAACTAAGGTTACTTTCTAAAAGTATCTCAAAGGTGTTTTAAAGATGTTTAGCTTGCATTGACCATGGTTGTGACTTATATTTTCTAGCAGGTTATTTTATTATATAGCTTGGTCATTGCATGTCACATAAAGTCCCTTTTAGTATGATTTCATAACTCTTATGTATTGCTATCATACTTGGTACATTCCATTTACTAACGCATACTTTTTCCTATATTGTTTCACTAATGTAGGTCCGACGCTCCTACCTCCCATACTCGCGGCTAGTGATCCCATATAGGCATTCAAGATTAGTGAGTCCTCATATTCCGTGGACCAAGACTCTTTTATTACCTTCATGTATTTTCATTCTAGATTTTGTAAGTGATGTATGCGTTGCATCCTAATCACTTCCTTATGATGTAATAGATGGCTTTGAGACTTATGTTAGACTTCGGCTACTTTTTTCTAGCTCTTTGATATACAATGCTACTCTTAAACTCTTTTGGTTTTCCATTATCTTGTATGATGTATGCTAAGTGGCTTGTGTAGGGCCTCTTGGCGTCTTATACTCCATGTTACGTCTAGGGTGTACTTTGGGTCGTGAAAAACTTGGTATATAGAGCACAAGGTTTAGAAAGGTTCTAGGAAGTCTCTTAGCCATGTCAAGTAGAGTCTAGTTTATGAGTGTGAAGCGCGCCACATTTATGAATAAGAAGATGTAAGATTATTAGGAAACTCCACTCCTTTAATTACTTAAAATTCATGCGATAACTGTAACTTTATATGTCTCTCTCCTAATCCCCATTCGATGCTTTTTAGGATATGGCCCCTCGAAGAGCATATGTTAAAAGGAATACGGGTGACAATGTGGAACGAAAAGATCCTCAAGTTCTGGTCGACACTTTGGTCGAGCAAGTGACTAATACAAAATTTAGGGTTGATTTTCAAGTGTTGGCTCATGCCATGACGACTTAAGTAAATAGGGAGGTTGTGGTCCCTAAGTAACCAAATGTTGGTACGGCGACAACTAGAGTGAGAGACTTCACTAGAATGAATCCTCTGGAGTTTCATGGTTCCAAGGTTAAGGAAGATCCTCAAGAGTTTATTGATGTAACACCTCAGATTTGAGGAAGGGCCTAATAACATTTTTTTTAGAACTTTCAGGTGCCATCCACGATGGCCAACCACGGCTCATGGGTTGGACCATGGACCATAGGTGGGTTCGTGGATAGGCTACTAAGAAGATGGTTTAGGGCAGGACCTACGACATGACCAACAGACCGTTGGTAGGTCCACGGTCCATGGTCGAGAAACTGTAGGTCGACCCAAAAATCTCTGGATCTAGTGACACTTGACCAGGATGGACCGTAGGTCAGTCCACGGTCCGTCAGTGGAGTCGTAGGTGGGGTTCAACAATTTTAAAGTTAGGAGCTTATGGGTCTTTTCTGATTTTAATTAAATCAAAGTGGTGTCATTTTACCCGAGCCTAGGACCCCTATATAAGTTATTTTAACCCCTAAACTCACTCAGTCAAATCATTCTCTCAAACTCACCAAAAGTAATTGGGCTCTCTTTTCCAAAATATTTCTCTCTCTAGAACTTGAAGAAGAAGAAGAAGAAGAAGAAGAAAGAGTTCAAGCTAGGATCAAGGTCAAGTTTCCATTCGTCAAGCAATTGTGGGATTTGTTATTAAGGTATGATAGCTTTTCATCCATGGAATTCTTTCATCAATGGAGCCCCTAACATTCCCCAATTGAAAAGTAGAATTTCCCCAAATTGAGTTAGGGTTTTCTTCTAATGTTATGGGTCTTGATAAATGTTGACCCAAATGATTGGGTTATGATTGCTTATGCATGAATTGATAGGATTACATGTTTTTCGAATGAGTTTACATGTACCCATGCCTAACCCATGTCTAGAAAGATGAAATTGATGTAATTGGGTTTTATGCCATGAAAGGAGAATTTATGGGTTTAGATGTATTCTTATAGGATTGATGAGATGCATTAGAATTGCTTGAGATCGAAGCATATAGCTATGAATTGATTGAGATTGAAGCATATATATATGGATTGCTTGAGATTGAAGAATATAGATACGGATTGCTTGAGATTGAAGCATGTATGATGAATTATGACTAGAATGGCTTTGAGAGTAAAACTTATGTATGATTTGTTGATTTAAGATAGGATTATTGTGGAAGGGGTTTACCCACATGATTCCTTATGTATGTATGAATGTGAAAGTCTTTCTCACATTAAATGATTCTAAGTTGAAAGGATTTTCTCACCTAAAATGAATCTAGTTAAAAGGCTAAGAAATTGATCAGGCTAGAGGCGATTACCCATGACGTCTAAGTTAGAAGGATATGAACCGATTAACCATATTCCTTAGAATAGAATAGGAGGCGATTACTCGTATTCCATGAAGTAGGATAAGATGTGAATACCCATATCATATTGTGTTGGACTAGAGCCGAGTACCCATGATCCTAAGTAAAGGTACTAGAGGTGAAAACCCTTGATTCATTAGTAGGTTGGACAAGAGGCAAATACCTATGATCCTAAATGTAGAAAGGCAAGAGTCGAATACCCATTAGCCTTTATAACAACGCAGAAGGCGAATGCCCATTAACTTTTGTAGAAAGACAAGAGGCGAATACCCATGTCATATGATGATGGACTATAGGAGAATACCTATGATTCCATAGTATGTTGAAAAAGAGGCGAGTACCCATGATCCTTTATGTAAGGCAAGAGGGGAGTACCCATGCGCCTTTATAAGTTAGGCAAAGAGGCGATTCCCCATGTCCTTAAAAGTAAGTAAGAATAATATAAAAAATGTTATGATGAATGATTAGCATGGATTGTTGCTTGAGATGCCTTCCATGATATGTAAGACTAGAAGGGGATGACCAAATTCTTGGCTAAGTATGAATTAAGGTTACTTCAAAAAGTACTCCTCCTATGTATGATGATCTATTATGTGCATTGATTATGATTTATGTCTTATGTTGGCTAATGCCTATGTTTATGTTGTTTATGCAAGTTACCATATTTATACATTCTTGTACTAACACATACTCTTGCCTACATTTCTTATCCAAATATAGGGTTCCGTGATCTCGACTTTCATTCTCGTGGCTAGAATCGTAGTAGAAGAAAGACTTGAAGATTGGTGACTCCTCATAGCATTCGAGAATTTGGCCACCATTTCTCTTATGTTCTTTCATTTTATATTTTGAACATTTTTGTATGGGCTGTGTCCCAAGAATCTGTGTATTAGATGGTTTTGAGACAATCGTATGAGACTTCCGCTTCGTTTTATAAAGACTTTGATTGTGTTGAAATGTTTCAAAATTTTCGATCATTTCTATTATCTTATGTTATGAAAGGTAAGTGGTTTGTATGAGGCCTCTCGGGGTCTTGTACGCCATGTTACATCTAGGGGTACCCCTGGTCATGACACACTTGGTAATCAGAGCACAATGTTTAGAATGGTTATAGGATGTCTCAAAACCACGTCAAGTAGAGTCTTGTTCATAAGTGTGAAGCGTGCCAAATTTATGAATGACAGGCTATATGATGATTAGAAAACTTCACTTCTTTCTTCACTCTAAGTCGTGCGATAGAGTTTAACTCTATAAAGTCTCTCTTCTTATCCTTACCTGGTACTCTACAGAACATGACTACTCAAAGAGATTTTGCTAGAAGGAATGAGGGAGACAATGTGGATCAAGAAACTCCTCCTCAAGCTCCTCAAGCTCTAGTCGACCCTTTGACTGAGCAAGTGACTAATGCGGAGTTTAGGGCTGCTTTTCTAGTGTTGGCTCAAGCCGTGATGGCCCAGGCCAATAGGGAAGTTATGGTCCTCTTGAACTCAAATGTGGGTACGACAACATATGGAGTGAGGGACTTCACTAGGAGAAATCCTCCGGAAAGATGGTCTACAAAACTAAAAAGGGCAAGAACCGAGAATAGTAACTCTAAGTCTGGTGGAAGTGGTCGTTCAAGTTTTGACAAAGAAAGGGTGTCTAACCCTAAACCTCAAGGAAATAGTAGTGGATCTTTATTACCTAATTGTGCTAGGTGTGGGAGAAAGCATGAGGGCAAGTGTCTAGCAGGTTCCAATGCTTGTTTTGGTTGTGGTAAGAAGGATCACAAGATAAGGCATTGTCCTTCAGTTGCTAAAAATGAAGGAGATAGTCATCGTAGGGCTCTACCCTACCCTTCATCCGGTCCAAGTGGTTCAGGTGTGAGTGCTCCCAAGCAAGAAAGATTATATGCACATCAGACTCGAGGTGAATAAGAGGGTTCTCCTGATGTGGTTACCGGTATGTTGAAATTCTTCCAACTTGATGTTTATGATTCACTTGATCCCGATGCTACCTTGTATTTTGTGACGCCATATGTGGCTATGAGGTTTGATGTTCTTCTGAATGTGTTGTTAGAACCTTTTTCTGTCTCTACCCCTGTTGGTGATTCAGTTGTGGCTAAGATGGTCTATAGAAGATGTCCCTTTCCTTATCCCATAGAGTTTCTCTTGTTGATTTGGTAGAGCTTGATATGCTAGATTTTGATGTTATCCTCGATATTGATTGGCTGCACTCTTTTTATGCTTCTATTGATTGTAGAAACCATGTAGTCAAGTTTCAGTTCCCGAATAAGCCTATCCTAGAATGGAAGGTGGGAAATTCTATGCCTAAAGTTTAATTTGTTTCCTACCTTAAAGGTAGAAAGCTGATTTCTAAGGGTTTCATGTACCATCTAGTTAGGGTGATAAATATGGATTCCAAAAGCTCTACTCTTGAGTCATTCCCCGTTGTGAATGAGTTTTCGAAAGTATTCCCAGATGATCTACCCGGTATTTCTCCCAAAAGGGAAATAGACTTCAGTATTGACCTTCTCCCAGATAGACAACCTATTTCTACTCCTCCATATAGAATGGCTCCGGCAGAACTTAAGGAGTTGAAAGAGAAATTGAAAAACTTATTTGATAAGGTTTTCATCCGACCGAGTATCTCTCTATGGGGTGCTCCAGTTTTGTTTGTTAGAAAGAAAAATGGTTCTCTTCAAACATGTATAGATTACCTGCAATTGAATAAGGTTACGATTATGAGTAAGTATTCTCTCCCAAGGATAGATGATTTGTTTGACCTACTCCAATAAGCAAGTTACTTCTCTAAGATCGACCTCTGGTCGAGTTATCACCAATTGACAGTTAAGGAAGATGATATTCTGAAAATGACTTTTAGAACCCGATATGGTCATTTTGAGTTTGTGGTGATGTCCTCTGGTTTGAATAATACTCCAGCCACTTTTATGGATTTGATGAATAAAGTGTTTAGACAATACCTTGACATGTTTGTGATTGTGTTCTTGATGATATATTGATTTAATTAAGGAGTGAGGATGAGCAGATTGATCATTTGAGGATCGTGTGGCAAATTCCAATAACTTTTTGCAAAGTAAAGAAAATGTGAATTTTGGTTAAGGTCTGTGGCTTTTCTTGGTCATATTGTTTCAAGTAAGGGCATTGAGGTAGATCCTATTAAGACGTCTGAGGTCATGAGTTGTCCTAGACCTCTATCCCCTTCGAATATTAAAAACTTCTTGGGTTTGGTTGGTTACTATAGAAGATTTGTTGAGGGGTTTTCTACGATTGCCTCTCCATTAACAACATTGATTCAAAAGAAAGCTAGGTTCATATGGTCTGAAGCTTGTGAAAAGAGTTTTCAAGAATTAAAGGATACACTTACTTCCGCTCCGATGTTGACTTTACCGGAAAGGACATATGGTTTTGTGGTTTATTGTGATGCCTCTATAATTGGGTTAGGATGTGTGCTTATGCAAAATGGTGAAGTTATTGTGTATGCTTCAAGGCAACTTAAGACACATGAGAAGAATTATCCTATCGATGACCTTGAATTAGTGGTGGTCATTTTTTGCCTCAAAGATTTGGAGGCATTATTTGTAGGGTGTTCATAAAGATGTTTTCACTGACCACAAGAGTTCGCAATATGTGTTTAATCAAAAGGATTTGAATCTTCACCAAAAGAGGTGGCTTGAATTATTGAAAGATTATGATATGAGTGTTCTCTATCACCCCGGTAAGGCGAACGTAGTAGCGGATACTCTAGTCGGTTATCTATGGGAAGTGTGCCCATGTTGATAATGATAGAAAATAGTTGGTACGAAGTGTACATAGATTGACCCGAGTTAGTTCATGAGGCTATTGAGAAGGTTTACCTCCAACCCAAAGTCGACAAAAGTCCTATGCCGATGTTAGAAGAGGAGATCTTGAGTTTGATGTTCATGATTGGATTTACTTGAAAATCTCACCCATGAAGGGTGTAATGAGTTTTGGTAAGAAATGGAAGCTTAGTCCCCGTTTTGTAGGCCCATATAAGATTTTGAAATGTGTTGGTAAGTTTGCTTATGAACTTGATTGGCCTAATGAGTTGGCATCGGTGCATTCGATTTTCCATGTCTCTATGTTAAAGAAATGTGTTGGAGATCCGACATCTATAGTTCCCTTAGAAGGGTTGGGAGTTAATAAGAATATCTCTTATGAAGAAGTTCCGATCGAGATTTTAGACCGACAAGTTAAGAAGTTGAGGAACAAGGAAGTTGCTTCGGTGAAAGTGTTATGGATGAATCATTTCGTTGACGGTGCTACTTGGGTGGTCGAGGCCGATATCATGTCCCGGTATCCTCATCTTTTTCTTTCTACTCCTACTCTAGCTTGAACTAATGAATTTCTCATGGTTTACACCTTGTGTTGGTATCATGTAAGATTTAGATTTTCCCATGACTTCTTTATGTTATGCATGTTCATGAAAAACTTGTGTTTTGAAAGAAAATAAGTTTATATGATTGATTTTCCTCATGTTGTTGTGCATTGAGTATGAGTTGCCTATAAACTTCATGAGATGAATTGATGAACATGCCTTAGCTTGGAGATGATAATTCCTCCCTAGATATATACTTTTGAGTATACATTGCATAAAGGCTCTGTCAGATTGTCTTGAGCATGCTTTTAACTTGGAGATGGTAGTTCCTCCTTGAACATGAGAGGTATTGAAATTTTATGCATATTGGGTTGCTAGGTCTAGTTCCTACTTTCCTTATGATGCATTAAGTATGTTTAGCTTGAAGTCGATGTTTCCCCCTTGGTTATGTGCATTTTGATGAGATTGCATGCATGTTGGGCTGCTAGTCTTGAGTCTTTTCCTTTAAGAAGTGTCTAGAATTCCATTCGAGGACGAATGTCCCAAGGGGGAGATAATGTAACACCTCGAATTTAAGGAAGAGCATAATAACATTTTTTAAGAACTTTCAGGTGCCATCCACGAGGGACAACCACGGCTCGTAGGTTGGACCACGGACCGTAGGTGGGTCCGTGGATAGGTCATCAAGAAGATGGTTTAAGGAAGGACCTATGTCACGACCCAGGGGTACCCCCTAGATGTAACACGACGTACTTAACCCCGAAGGGGTCTCACAGTAGCCCTTAGAATATCATAAACATAAAGTCATAGAAATGATGCGGAATTAAAAACTTTTTACAATCAAAGTCTTTTCATAAAACCAAATGGAAGTCTAGACATTATCTCAAAAAGCCATCTATTACAATTGAATATCAATAAGGGTCTAAGCCCTTTACAATATAGTCTCAAAAGGAAAAGTAGAAGAAACTAGAATGAACAACTTTCGTCCTCGAATCTTCAGGACTCACCAAAAGCGTGGAGAGAATAAATCCAAGATTTACAGAAAATGAGAAGTACACCTCAACAACCGAAACCTACACTTATAGAAAAAAATGTAGAAAATATAGGTTAGCACAAAAATGCGCTAAGTATGGTAGTTATGCATAAAAATCCTTAAAACATGCTCAAAAGGGACATTTAGTTGAAACCATGCATTTTATCAAGTTAAAAAGTCATCATGCACATTAGTGAACAAACATAAGTCAAACCATTTCATAAGCAACCTTAAGCTATACTTGTGCAATGCATAGGTAAGATCCCATAATCCTACCTAATACTAAGTACCACTTTTAGTTCACCAACATCATACATATCATACCTTGACCTCATCCATTGCCAATACTCATAGACAAGGAAACATTCATGTTCATATCTTGTAGCAAGTAAAGTCACTCTTAGCAACAATATATATCATACATGCATAATTCATAAATCTTCATAGCATAAGTGAACCACACCACAACTCCTCTTGAAGCCTACCTGTGCAATGCATAAATGGAGTCTCATACCCCTACTCATACTAAGTAGAACTTCTTAAGAAGTCATAAGTCATATTTCATGTTCATGTTCTTCTCATAGTTCATATTCTTGTCATGTAGGGAAATATAGACTTAAACGACAAACCATGTGAGCTACATGGAATCCGGTGTCATGTCCCACACCGAAAAGAGATGTCCTACTTGCCAAGGTCGAACTACATGCATTAGCTTTTAGGTGAATCCACTAGTTAAAGACCTATGTGGGCACATAGTTACAGGATAGGGAGACTGCTTCTAGAAACCCCAAACCTATTGTATAGACGGGGGAGCTTCCATCTCATGAGGTTACTTTAGATGACCCTGCCTTTTGAATTGACGGGAGAGCCTCTACCTCACATTCCATATCCACTCGGTGCTAAGCATTACTATCCCAAAATTTACATATTTAGTCTTGAATTGTATTTACATGTGTGAAGGAGTATCTTACCTTTCATTCAACACAACTCATAAAATAGCTCATGGATTCAATTAGGTGCGAATGGACTTTCAACCTTAGAATCATCAATATGTGAGTAAACCTTTCACATCATGTTCATAGTGTGTTCATGAGAATTGCCTTTCAATCAACACCACAGGATATTCATAGTCATAATAATTCAAGAATAATAATGTGTAAGGGTATATGGGAGAATGGCCTTTCAATCAATACCACAATTGCACCATAATCATAGAATCTTCATTCTCAAATTAAACCTTGAAGCACATGCATAATTCACACATTTATGTACAATTAGCATAATTCAACCTTCAAGAATCATGAATCACATTCAACCCAACATATAGAATTTATATATTAGATATGGGTTATAACATAATACAATCAATTCAATTAATTCATACAAGACCCATTTACATGCTTCTACATTTAATTAACCCACATTAAGATCACAATTTAGCAATATAGGGGATCCATGGTTTCTTGGGGGAATTTCACCAAAATTCAACCATAAATAATCAATTCAATCATAACCCAACATAATTCAACCATTGATATCATTTTAAAACAGAACCTATGTGATTCTAACAAAACCCTTACTTTTGGGGAAAATTGTAAGTTTTGAAGGGGCTCTTTGGGGGAAATCTACCCATATATGAAAACTACCATACCTTGATGATGAATCTTAAAAGAATTTGATGAAAAACCCTTGATTTCTTCCAGCCCAAGCTTCAGTTTTACTCTTTTTCTTCTCGGGTTTTTAGAGAGAGAAATATTGTGAGGAAGATGAACTTTTGATTTTGATTTGGGTCTGATTTAGTTTTGGGTGTTTAATGACTTAAAATACCTTATATACTTATTTAAAAATAATATAAAATATACCCATTTAAAATTGGACTTAAAATAAAATTACAAAAATACCCCTTGCCCCCCACGTGGACTGCCTAAATAAAACTAAGGCAAAGTCTAAGAGGGGCTTCACGGGCAGTGGACTGCTCCACCTTCCGTGGTCCCTTACGTGGACTTGATGCCTTTGGCTTTTGAAGCTAAGGAATTGTCCACGAGGGTCTCCACGTGCAGTGGAAGCTTCCACCAGCCGTTGACCATAGCGTGGACTGCCACGCGACTAAGGCATGCTTCACGTGAGGCGCTCCACGTGCAACGAGGTCCTCCACATTTCGTGGACCTTTGCGTGGATTGAAGCCCTTCACCCAAACGGCTAAGGCATTCTTCACGGATGGTCTTCACGGGCAGTGAAGTGCTTTCACTCCTCGTGAACCCTCACATGGACTGCCTTTTAGCCAAAAATGGCGAAGGCATTTGTTCACGAGGGGCCTCCAAGGGCAATGGAGCCTTCCACACTCCTTGAAACCTCAAATGGACTGCCTCCTTGCCTAAAAATGATTATGACATAGTTCACAAGAGCATCTAAGGGCAGTGAAGGCTTTCACGTGCCTTGAAGCCTCCCTTGAACAATGCCTTTTGCCCACACAGCTAAGGCAAAGTTCAAGATAGCTTGTATGGGCAGTGATGCCTTTCACCTTTCTTGAACCCTCTCTTGAACTTACACTTAGTCAAATTTTGGGGCTATTTTTCAACTCTAAATCATGTATCATATTTTAAGACTCAAACGTAAGGCTCTAATTTCCTATTAATTTTTCGGGTGTTACATTATCTCCCCCTAGGGAACATTCGTCCTCGAATAACGATCTAGACACCTTACGGAATTAAAGACTCAAGACTAGCAACCCAAAAAGCATGAAATATCAAAATAATGCATCACTTAAAGGAGGAAACTTCAACTCCATCTCAGCATGATCAATGCAACGAAATGAAGTAGGAACTACATCTATCAACCCAATATGCATGAAATTCAATATTTCTCATGTTGATAGGAGGAATTACCTTCTCCAACAAAAGCATGCTCAACACAACATTATGGAGCCAATATGTCATCTCATAAAACATAACATAGCATGTTCATCAATTCACCTCATGAAGTCAAGTATGCAACATCATACTCAAATGCACAATCAACATGAGGATCACATAAATCATGTATAATCATTTTATTGCTAAATATGAATTTTCTCAAGAACATGCATAATCGTAAGGAAATCATGGAAAACACATATATCACACATGACTCCCAAAACTAGGAACTCAAGAGGAACTACTTACCTCAAGCTTGAATGAGAGTATAATGAAAAAGATAAGGATAGCAGGACTTCATATCGGCCTCGGCATCCCATGTATCACCCTTTACTAAATGATTCCTCCATAAAACCTTTACGGAAGCTACTTCCTTGTTTCTCAACCCCTTAACTTGTCGGTCTAAAATCTCTACTAGAATCTCTTCATAAGAAAGACTCTCATCAACTCCCAAACCTTCTAAAGGAATGATGGATACCGGATCTCCAATGCACTTCCTAAGCATGGAAACATGAAGCACCGGGTGAAACGGAGCCAACTCATTCGGTAAGTCTAACTCATATGCAACTTTCCCAACGTGTTTCAAGATTTGATATGAGGCCACACATCGGGGATTAACATGGCGTACTTGACCCCGAAGGGGTCTCATACAAGCCCTTAGCATATCATAAACATAAAGTCATAGAAATGATGCAAAATTAAAATCTTTTTATAATCAAAGTCTTTTCATAAAACCAAATGGAAGTCTAGACATTATCTCAAAAAGCCATCTATTACAATCGAATATCAATAAGAGTCTAAGCCCTTTACAACATAGTCTCAAAAGGAAAAGTAGAATAAACTAGAATTGAACAAATTTTGTCCTCGAATCTTGAGGACTCACCAAAAGTGTGGAGAGAATCAATCCAAGCTTTACACAAAAGGAGAAGTACACCTCAACGACCGGAATCTACACTTGTAGAAAAAAAATGTAGAAATATGGGTTAGCACAAAAATGCACTAAGTATGGTAGCTATGCATAAAAATCCTTAAAACATGCTCAAAAGGGACATTTAGTTGAAACCATACATTTTATCAAGTGAAAACGTAATCATTCACATTAGTGAAGAAATATAAGTCAAACCATTTCATAAGCAACCTTAAGTTATACTTGTGCAATGCATAGGTAAGATCCTATAATCCTACCTAATACTAAGTAAAACTGTTAGGTCACCGACATCATATATATCATACCTTGACCTCATCCATAGCCAATACTCATAGACCGGGAAACATTCATGTTCATAGCTTGTAGAAAGTAAAGTCACTCTTAGCAATAATACATATCATACATGCATAATTCATAAGTCTTCATAGCATAAGAGAACCACACCACAACTCCTTTTGAAGCCTACTTATGTAATGCATAAAAGGAATCCCATACCCCCACTCATACTAAGTAGAACTTCTTAAGAAGTCATAAATCATAGTTCATGTTCATGTTCTTGTCATAGTTCATATTCTTGTCATGTAGGGATATATAGCCTTAACCGACATAGATCATGTGAGCTACATGGAATCCGATGTCATGTCCCACACCGAAAAGAGATGTCCTACTTGCCTAAGGTCGAACTACATGTATTAGCTTTTAGGTGGATCTACTAGCTAAATACCTATGTGGGCACATAGTTACGGGGTAGGGAGATTACTTATAGAAACCCCAAACCTATTGTATTGACGGGGGAGCTTCCATCTCATGAGGTTACTTTAGATGACCCGACCTTTTGAATTGATGAGAGGGCCTCTACCTCACATTCCATATCCATTCAGTGCTAAGCATTACTTTCCCAAATATTAGATATTTCATCTTGAATTGTATTTACATGTGTGAAGGAGTATCTTACCTTTCATTCAACACAACTCATAAAATAGCTCATGGATTCAATTAGGTGAGAATGGACTTCCAACCTTAGAATCATCAATATGTGAGTAAACCTTTCACATCACGTTCATAGTGTGTTCATGAGAATAGCCTTTCAATCAACACCACAAGATCTTCATAGTCATAATAATTCATGCATAATAATGTGTAAGGGTATAGGGGAGAATGGCCTTTGAATCAATATCACAATTACAGTATAATCATAGAATCTACATTCACAAATTAAACCTTGAAGCACATGCATAATTCTCACATTTATGTACAATTCTCATAATTCAACCTTCAAGAATCATGAATCACATTCGAACCAACATATAGAATTTATACATTAGATATGGCTAATAACATAATTCAATCAATTCAATTAATTCATACAAGACCCATTTACATGCTTCTACATTCAATTAACCCACATTAAGATCATAATTTAGCAATATAGGGGATCCATGGGTTCTTGGGGGAATTTCACCATAAATCAATCATAACCCAACATAATTCAACCATTGAAATCATTTTTAAAGAGAACCGATGTGATTCGAACAAAACCCTTACATTAGGAGAAAATTGTAGGATTTGAATTGAAGTTTTGAAGGGGCTCTATGGGGGAAATCTACCCATAGATGAAAACTACCATACCTTGATGATGAATCTTAAAAGAATTTAATGAAAAACCCTTGATTTCTTCGAGCCCAAGCTTCAATTTTACTCTTCTTCTTCTTGTGTTTTTAGAGAGAGAAATATTGTGAGGAAGATGAACTTTGATTTTGATTTGGGTCTTTGTGAAAGTGATTTAGTTTTGGGTGTTTAATGACTTAAAATACCTTTTATGATTATTTAAAAATAATATAAAATATACCCATTTAAAATTGGACTTAAAATAAAATTACAAAAATACACCTTGCCCCCCTAAGGCAAAGTCCAAGAGGGGCTTCACGGGCAGTGGACTGCTCCACCTTCCGTGGTCCCTCACGTGGACTTGATGCATTTGGCTTTTGAAGTTTAGGTATTTTCCACGAGGGTCTCCATGTGCAGTGGAAGCTTCCACCAGCCGTGGTCCTTAGCGTGGACCACGCCTACTACCACACGACTAAGGTAGGATTCACGTGAGGCGCTCCATGTTCCGTGGACCCTCACGTGGATTGAAGGCCTTTGCCCCAACGGCTAAGGCATTCTTCACAAAGGGTCTTCACGGGCAATGAAGTGCTTTCACGCCTCATACGTGAACCTTTACGTAGACTGCCTCCTAGCTAAAAATGGCTAAGGCATTTGTTAACGAGGGCCTCCAAGGGCAGTAGAGCCTTCCACGCTCCTTGAACCCTCAAGTAAATTGCCTCCTTACCTAAAAATAGCTAAGTCATAGTTCACGAGAGGTTGTAAAGGTAGTGAAGGCTTTCACGTGCCTTGAAGCCTCCATCAAACAATGCCTTTTGCCCACACGGCTATGGCAAAGTTCAAGAGAGCTTGTATGGGCAGTAATGCCTTTCACCTTCCTTGAACTCTCTCTTGAACTTACACTTAGTCAAATTTTGGGGCTATTTTTTAACTCTAAATCATGCATCAAATTTTAAGACTCAAACGTAAGGCTCTAGTTTTCTATTAATTTTCCGGGTGTTACAACCTACGACCTAACCAACAGACCGTTGGTGGGTCCACTGTCTGTGGTCGAGGAATCGTAGGTCAACGCAAAAATATCTGGATCTAGTGACGCTTGACCAGGACGGACCGTAGGTCATTTCGCGTTCCGTCAGTGGAGTCGTAGGTGGGGTTCAACAGTTTTAAAGTTAGTGGCTTATATGTCTTTTTCGATGTTAATTAAATCAAAGTGGTGTCGTTTTAACCAAGCCTAGGACCCCTATATAAGTTATTTTAATCCTTAAACTCACTCAGTTAAATCATTCACGCAAACTCACCAAAAGAAATTGGGCTCTCCTCTCCAAAATATTTCTCTCTCTAGAACTTGAAGAAGAAGAAAGAGTTCAAGCTAGGATCAAGATCAAGTCTCCATTCCTCAAGAAGTTGTGGGATTTTCTATTAAGGTATGATAGCTTTTCATCCATGGAGCCCCCAAGATTCCCTAATTGAAAAGTAGAAATTCCCCAAATTGAGTTAGGGTTTTCTACTAATGTTGTGAGTCTTGATGAATGTTGATCCAAATGATTGGGTTATGATTTTTTATGCATGAATTGATAGGATTACATGTTTTTAGGATGAGTTCACATGTACCCATGCCAAACCCATGTCTAGAAAGATGAAATTGATGTAATTGGATTTTATGCCATGAAAGGAGAATTTATGGGCTTAGATGTATTCTTATAGGATTGATGAGATACGTTAGAATTGCTTGAGATTGAATCATATAAATATGAATTGCTTGACATTGAAACATATATATATATATATATATATATATATATATATATGGATTTCTTGAAATTGAAGCATATAGATATAGATTGCTTAAGATTGAAGCATATAGATATGGATTGCTTGGGATTGAAGCATGTGTGATAAATTATGACTAGAATGGTTGTGAGAGTAAAGCTTATGTATGATTTGTTGATTTAAGATAGGATTGTTATGGAAGGGGTTTACCCACATGATTCCTTATGTATGTAAGAATGTGAAAGGCTTTCTCACATTGAATGTGTAACGGCTGGGTTCCGTCGTTACAAAAAAGCCAACGTGGAAAAATTCTGGGTTGGAAAACTTTTTCGTAATAACTTGAAATTTCCCAACCTAGTCCAGATTTGGACAAAATCGGAGTCTGTGAAGTCTAGGTAAATCTAGTAGCAATTGGGTGATTATGATTTTGATCACATGAGTAGATAGATAAGTCGTTAATGAACCGGTACGACTTTATGGAATTGAATTTGGGATAGTACAACTCCCGAAATTAATCTTAGCGTGAACATGTACCTTCTGAGTGTCGTTGTTTGAAGGAGTGTTGTGAAATGGGGTTATTGAAATTATTAAAATAGCTCACTATTTCATGCAAACCACTTTGCCGATGATTTTGGTCGACAGGGTGGGGCCGCTGTAGCAGGGTGAGGACTGATGTGGCGGGCTAGATGCGACTTAAAGTCGTAAATAAACCCAAAAATGTTTTATTTTGCAATTTTTAAATTTGAGAGCTAACGAATGAAGCCAGATATTTTCTTGACGATTTTTCACAATTTTTTAGGGCTAAAGATAAGATTTTAACTCCCTGAATCCATTTTTATATCTGTAGTAGTTATCGATGGGGGAGGGTTTTGATCTAGAATCTATGGTGGAAACAACCCTAATTCGGATACTTGGGATCATGGGTTTGATCTAGGGTTCATAGAATTGTTAGTAATTCGGGTAATTAGTGATTCTTTATTGATTCCCATGTTATTATGATTGTTTGTAGACCAGGAACAAGCGGAATGAATCCGGAAAGGGAAGGATCAAGTTTCTTAGAGTTTCAAAGTTGTTTCGAAGTAGGTGATGGTTGTGATTCTATGATTGTGTGATGTTTGTTTGTCTTTCTTCATTATGATACATGTATGTATGCGCATGTTGCATTGTTGATCACACTTGTTGTAAATGAGATATATGATTGACGAATGCCATGAATCATGACTAGATTGTTTGATTATGAGAATGTACTTATGATTGTGATTGTGATTGTTGAATGGATCAGGTGTTGCGTTCCGACACACTAACTTGGATCGGTTGCCACGTTGCGGCATAAATATGGGATTGGTTGCCACGTTTTGGCATAAACATTGGATCGGGTACCACGTTCTGATTTATTAACTGTTTGGGGTTGGGTTCCATGAGAGGACAAATGACTAGTCATAAGTGTGTATCTTGAGAAATGTGAAGTTGTTCGTTGTTCGTAAATGTTGATAATATTGTATATGTTCGATATATGCATGTGATTATATTATTGTATTGATTTATGTATGTTACATTTAGTGGGACAGCCGCGTGATCCTACCAGTACATTGTGGTTGTGTACTGATACTGCACTTGCTCTTTCTTTGTTGAGTACAGGGCATCTTCAGGCGGATATTGACAGATCTCGCATAGAAGATCAGTGATCATTCGAATTTAAGGGTGAGCTAGTTCTTCCGGGCAGCCTTGAGTTCTCTTTCGTTTATGTCCACCATTTCTGACTTAGACTATTGCATTAGGATTTCTTATGTTTAGTATGCATTGTAGCCCTTCTTGTTTAGACTTATGGTTTCACTTTAGATGTTTTGGTACATTGATTTTCAGGTTCTAGGTGTTATTTCTGCATTGTTTAGTCGTTAGATCTTTTGGAAGTTTATGGGAACTTCAATCTTTAGCTACTTAACTTGCTTCCGTAATTTAAATGCTTTAGTTGATGGTTAGGTTCTTGGTTTGGGATGTAGTGGTGGTTGTCCCACCGGAGGGTTAGTGTGGGTGCCAATCACGATGGTCTGGGTCGTGACAAAGTTGGTATCAGAGCCTAGGTTTGTTGATCTCGATGTACCAAAACGAGTCTAGTAGAGTCTTGCGGAACTGTACGGAGACGTCTGTACTTTTCTTTAAGAGGCTATAGGACTTTAGGAAATTTTTCTATTTTCTGTTGTCTCCTTTCGTGCTATAACTTGATTCTAATTAGTATCTGGTGATTCAAATTGATATCTAACCTTCTTCACTTCTCTGTCCGCAGATAGTTAACACTAGATACAATGGCGTCAAGCCCATAGCTCCCGTCAATGCTCTAACAGAGGAATCTATAGCGAGAGGTCGCGGTCGAGGCATGGGTAGAAGAAGAGATAGGGGTAGAGGCTGAGAAAGAGTGGCGCCAACTAGAGATGGGGTACCTATCGAAATTGCTCCCTAAAATGAGAACCCTCATGCGTATCATGAAGAGATAGAAGAGGATATTGAGGTTGAAATTGTTGAGGAGGTTGGACAAGAGAAAGAGGTGCAGGCTGAGACTACTGGTGTTCCTCTCATAGACCCAGTGTTAGCTCACCAGATAATGTCATTCTTGAAAAGGTTGGTTGGTCCTGGAATGCTTCCTTCTATTCAAGTAACTCAATCCCCCATTGATCACCCTATAGCTGGCACTGCGCCCAAGATGGGCGGGACTAGAGGTAATGATACTTTCTTCCGTCATTTGTTAGGTTCTGTTATGACTGGTAATGAGCATGAAATGTTGACTATGTTTTCGAAGCTAAAGCCTCGATATTTCTTGGTTCTGAGAGTGAGGATGCTTATGAGTTTATCTTAGATTGCTATTAGAGGCTTCATAAGTTAGTAATTGTCCATCAGCATGGGGTTGAGTTCGTGACTTTTTTCAGCTTCAAGGTAAGGCTAAGCAGTGGTGGAGAGCTTATATGGAATTCAGGTCTTTAGCTTCACACCCACTCTCTTGGACCTAGTTTCATGCTCTGTTTTTACAGAAATATGTGCTTAGGACTTTGAGGGATCGTAAGAAGGATGAGTTCATCGCTTTGGAACAAGGTGGTATGTTTGTGGCTGCTTATAAGGCTAAGTTCCCTGCTTTGTCTAGATATGCTACTCAATTGGTGACTACTGAAGAGGAGAGGATCATGTTATTTATTAGGGGACTAAACTCTGAGTTGTAGGTATTATCTGTTCATATGACCTTTGCAGGGAGGAACTTTAATGAGGTAACTGACTTCGTTAAGAAAGTGGAGGGGGTGGGCGAGACGGTCAGGCTAAGGCATTGGCTAAAAGGTCCAAGAACTTAGGTAACTTTTAGGGTTCTTACTCCAAGGGCTTCGAAAGGCCATCGCTTACAGCCAAGCCAATTCAGTCCGTTATGCCCGCCTCTACAGGTAATTACTCGGGAACTCCACCTCATAATTTGATTCAGGATAGCCAGAGAGTCGCACCGTCAGCGGGTACCATGCCATCTTTTGATGGCACATGTTACAACTGTGGAGAGCCTGGGCATATGAGGAGAGATTATCCCCATCTTCACATGATGGATTCCACGCAGCAGCAGACTAGAGCAGTGGTACCCACGGGAAATGGTAATAATGGTCGAGGGCGTCCACAAGGTGGGAGAGGAGGTAATCAGCGAGTGCGTGGGGGTAGAGGAAATGGTAATGCAGGCAGAGGCGCATCGCAGCTAGGCAGGAAAGTCACCCGTAAAGAAGATAGGGCTAAGTGTTAAGCCTCTGCGGGCAAGAATGAGGCAGAGGCGTTTGTCGCAGTGATCACATGTACTATTCTTGTCTGTGACCCGATGGCTAATGTGTTATTTGATCCTAGTTCTACTTATTCATATGTATCCGTGTGATTTGCCTCAGAATTTGCTATGATTTCTGATATACTTGATGCCCCTATCCTTGTTTCTACCCCAATTGGAGAGTCAGTCATAGTCACCCATGTTTATCGTGCTTGTCCTATTTTGGTTATGGGTTTTCAGACTTGGTCCGATTTGGTGATTTTGGATATGAGTGATTTTGATATAATCTTAGGCATGACTTGGTTGTCCCACTATTATGATGTGCTTAATTGTAATACTAAGTCTGTAACTCTAGAAATTTCGGGAAGGGAAATTTAGAGTGGGAAGGGGTGTGCAAGCCTAAGCAAGATAAGATCATATCCTCCATTCAGGCTAGTAAACTGGTAGGGCGGGGTTGTTTGACTTATTTGGCTCATATTAGGGATGTTGAGGTTGAAACTCCATCTATTGAGTCTATTCATGTAGTGTCAGAATTTAGAGAAGTGTTTCCTAATGACTTGTATGATATGCTTCCGGATAGAGATATAGAATTCGGCATTGAACCTGGTACCCGCCCCATTTCTATCGCCCCATATCGCATGGCTCCAGCAGAGTTAAGAGAGCTTAAGGCTCAAATCCAAGAACTTCTTGACAAGGGATTTATTCGTCCTAGTGCTTCCCCATGGAGTGCTCCAGTTTTGTTTGTTAAGAAAAATGATGGTAGTATGAGAATGTGTATAGATTCCCGGCTATTGAATAGGGCCACTATTTAGAACAAGTATCATTTGCCTCGATAGTTGATCTTTTTGACCAATTGCAAAGTGCATCAGTTTTCTACAAGATTGATCTAAGGTCTGGTTACCATCAATTGAAAATTAGGTCTGAAAATGTGCCCAAGACGACGTTTAGAACCCGCTATGGGCACTATGAATTACTGGTTATCTCATTTGGTTTGACAAATGTGCCTGCAGCTTTTATGAGTTTGATGAATGGGGTGTTCAAGCAGTTTCTTGATTATTTCTTCATAGTCTTTATTGATGATATTTTTGTCTATTTGAAAAGTGAGGTAGAGCATGCTGACCATCTTCGTATTGTTTTGGGTGTTCTTGGGAAACAATGGTTGTATGCTAAATTTTTGAAGTGTGAATTTTGGTTGACTTCTGTGGCATATTTGGGACATGTAGTTTCAAAAGAGGGGTAATGGTAGATCCTCAAAATATTGAGGCGGTAAATAATTGGGTTCGGTTTAGCTCTGTCACGGAAGTTAGGAGTTTTGTGGGGCTCGCTAGCTACTATCGTCGATTTGTGAAGATCTTTGTTTCTATTGCCACTCACTTTACTAATTTGACCAAAAAGGAGATGTCATTTGAATGGACTAAAAAATGTGAAGAGAACTTTCAAAATCTCAAGACTCTTTTGACCACCGCACCTAATCTAAAACTACCGGTTGATGGTAAAGATTTTATTATTTATTGTGATGCTTCACATTCTAGTTTGGGTGCTGTGTTGATGTGTGATAAGAATGTTATAGCTTATGCATCACGTCAATTGAAGGTGTATTAGAGTAATTACCCAACACATGATTTGGAATTGGCAGCGGTAGTGTTTGCTCTTAAGATCTGGCGACATTATCTCTATGGTGTTAAGTGTGAGGTATTTACTAATCATCGTAGTTTACCGCATGTGTTCACTCAAATGGATATGAATTTGAGACAGAGAAGGTGGATGGAATTACTCAAGGATTATGATGTGACCATTTAATACCATCCGGGTAAGCCTAATGTTGTGGCAGATGTTATGAGTCGAAAAACGGTGAGTAAGGGTAGTCTAGCTTGCTTGAGTGTAACCAAGTGACCTTTGTCCAAGGAAATCCTGACCTTAGAGTCTAAGTTCATGTAGTTAGGCATCTCAGAAAGAGGTGGGATGTTACTAGCATTGAGGTTAGGGCCACGTTTATGGAGATAAAGGCCAAACAGTATGAAGATGAGAATTTGGAGGTCGAAAGAATACTGCCATTGGTAAGGCACAAAAGACCACTCTTGATGCGAAAGGTATGCTCAGTTTTAAAGGAAGGATCTGTGTACCTAGAGTAGATGACTTGATTCAGAAATTGTTGGAAGAATCTCATGGTTCGCGCTATTCTATTCATCTGGGTGTGACGAAGATGCACCGAGACTTGGAGCGAGTTTATTGGTGGCCGGGCATGAAGAAGCATATAACAAAGTTTGTGGCTAACTGTCAAAATTGCCAACAAGTGAAGTATGAACATCAAAGGTCTGCAGGTTTGCTTCAAAGAATGCCAATTCCGGAATGGAAGTGGGAGAGAATAGCCATGGATTTTGTGGTCTGTCTTCCCAAAACTTTGGGGAAGTTTGATTTTATTTGGGTAGCGATTGATAGAATGACTAAGTCAGCCCATTTTATTCTATTAAGAATTGATTATAATGCTGAACAATTGGCTAAAGTTTATGTGAAAGAGATAGTGAGGTTGCATGGGTTGCCTCTCTCTATCATCTCAGACCGTGGTACCCAATTCACATCCAAGTTTTGGAGGAAATTGGATGATGAATTGGGCACACAACTCACTATTAGTACAACCTTTCATCCGCAGTTGGACGGGTAGTCAGAGAGGACTATTCAAGTGTTAGAAGACATGTTGAGGGCATGTGTTATTGATTTTGGAGGGCATTGGGATAAGTTCCTACCTTTATGTGAGTTCTCCTATAATAATATTTATCACTCGAGCATAGATATGGCACCATTTGAGGCACTTTTTGGGAGGGGATGTATATCACCCATAGGATGGTTTGAGGCTGGAGATGTGAAACTTTTGGAGGTCGATTTAGTGAATGATGCTCAAGATAAGGTGAGGAGTATTCAAACTAACCTTCTAGCAGCCCAGAGTAGATAGAAGAAGTATGTGGATCATAAGGTGAGAGACATGGCGTTTCAAACTGGTGAGAATGTTCTTTTTAAGGTATCACCCATGAAATGGGTGATGAGATTTGGCAAGAAGGACAAGCTAAGTCCGCGATACATTGGTCCCTTTGAGGTTCTTGAATGTGTAGGACCGGTAGTGTGAAGATTGGCCTTACCTTTTTAACCTATTGGGTATTCATCCAGTATTTCATGTGTCCATGTTGAAGAGATATCATGGTGACGGGGATTACATCATTATATGGGACTCAATTGTGTTAGACAAGGACCTCCAATATGAGGAGGAACCGATTGCAATTCATAGTGATGTGCGTAAGCTGAGGACCAAGGAGATTAAATTCGTAAAAGTTCAATGGAAGCATCGTTCCGTTGAGGAAGCTACTTGGGAGACCGAGAGGGACATGCGAGATAAGTATCCCCAATTATTCGTCAATTTAGGCACTACTTCATTCCTTCCTTAGCTATGTTTCATAAGTTTTTCACTCGGGGACGAGTGATGGGTAAATTGGTATCTATTGCAACAACCGGGCTCCATCATTATAGAAAAGCAAACGGCAAAATTTTTTGGGTCGAAAAACTTTTTCGTAGTAACTTGAAATTTCCCAACCTAGTCCAGATTTGGACGAAATCAGAGTTTGTGAGGTCTATGGAAATCTGGTCACAATTAGGTGATCTAATTATGATTTTGATCACATGAATAGATAGATAAGTCGTTAAGGAACCCGTACGACTTTACATAATTGAATTCGGATGAGTAAAACTCCCGAAATTGGTCTTAGCGTGAACAGATAGTTTCTGAGTACCGATGGTTGAAGGCGTATTGTGAAATGGTGGTATTGGAATTATTAAAATAGCTCACTGTTTTGTGTAAGTCTCTTTGTCGTTGATTGTGGTCGCCAGGGCGGGGCCACGGTAGCGGGATGAGGATCGCTGTTGCGGGCCAGACGTGACTTATTGTAAATAAACCCCAAAAATGTTTTATTCTGCAATTTTTGAATTTGAGCGCTAAGGAACGAGCCCAGGTCTTTTCTTGATGGTTTTCCACCATTTTTTAGGCTAAACGTAAGATTTTAACTCTTCAAATCCATTTTTCGATCCGTTTAACGTAATCTAATGAGTAATTATCGATGGGGGAGGGTTTTGATCTAGAATCTATGGTGGAAACAACCCTAATTCGGATACTTGGGATCATGGGTTTGATGTAGGGTTCATAGAATTGTTAGTAATTCGGGTAATTAGTGATTGTTTATTGATTCTCGTGTTATTCTGATTGTTTGTAGACCAAGAACAAGTGGAACGAATCCGGAAAGGGAAGGATTGAGTTTTTTAGGGTTTCAAGGTTGTTTCAAAGTAGCTGATGGTTGTGATTCTATGATTGTGTGATGTATGTTTGGCTTGCTTCATTATGATACATGTATATATGCGGATGTTACGTTGTTGATCAGACTTGTTGTAAATGAGATATATGATTATCGAATGCCATGAATCAGGACTTGATTATATGATTATGAGAATGTACTTTTGATTGTGAGTGTGGCATGTTGAATGGATCGAGTGTTGCGTCCCGACACACTAACTTGGATCGGTTGCCATGTTGCGGCATAATTATGGGGTCGGTTGCCACATTCCGGCATAAACATTTTATCGGGTACCACGTTCCGGTATACTAACTATTTGGGTTTGGGTTCTATGAGAGGACCAATGACTTGTCATAATTGTGTATCTTGAGAAATGTGAAGTTGTTCGTTGTTCGTAAATATTGATAATATTGTATATGTTCGATATATGCATGTGATTATATTGTTGTATTGACTTACATATGTTACACTTAGTAGGATAGCCCCGTGATCTTACCAGTACATTGTGGTTGTGTACTGATACTGCACTTGCTCTTTCTTTGTTGAGTACATGGCATCTTCAGGCGGCTATTGACAGACCTTGCTTAGAAGATCAGTGATCGTTCGAATTCAAGGGTAAGACAGTTCTTTCGAGCTATCATGAGTTCTCTTTCGTCTGTGTCCACCATTTCGGACTTAGACTATTGCATTAGGATTTCTTATGTTTAGTATGTGGTTGTACCCCTTCTTGTTTAGACTTATTGTTGAACTTTAGATGTTTCGGTACATTGACTTTCAGGTTCTAGGTGTTATTTCCGCATTGTTTAGTTGTTAGATCTTTTGTAAGTTTATGGGAACTTCAGACTTTAGCTACTTAACTTGCTTCTGTAATTTATATGCTTTAGTTACTGGTTAGTTGCTTGGTTTGGGTTGTAGTAGTGTTTCTCCAACCAGAGGTTTAGTGTGGGTGTCAATCATGACGGTCTGGGTCGTGAAAGAATGATTCTATGTTGAAAGGATTTTGCTAACCTAAAATGTATCTAGGTTAAAAGGCTAAGAAATTGATTAGGCTAGAGGCGATTACCCATGACCTCTAAGTTAGAAGGATTCGAGGCTATTACCCATTTTCCTTAGAATAGAATAAGAGGCGACCACCCGTATTCCCTGAAGTAGGACAAGAGGCAAATACCGATGTCATATGGTGTTGGACAAGAGGTGAGTACCCACGAATCTAAGTAAAGGGATTAGAGGCGAATACCCGTGATCCATTAGTAGGTTGGACAAGAGGGGAATACCCATGATTCTAAATATAGCAAGGCAAGAGGCGAATACCCATTAGACTTTATAGCAAGGCAAGAGGTGAATACCCATTAGCCTTTATAGAAAAACAAGAGGCGAATACCCATGTCATATGATGATGGACTATAGGCTAATACCCATGATCCCATAGTAAGTTGAACAAAAGGCGCTTACCCATGTACCTATAATGAAAGTGGACAAGAGGCAAGTACCCGTGATCTTTTATGTAAGGCAAGACGAGAGTACCCATGAGCCTTTATAAGTTAGGCAAAGAGGTTATTCCCCATGTATTTAAAAGCAAGTAAGAATAATATGAAATGTGTTATGATGAATGCTTAGCTTGGATTGTTGCTTGAGTTGCCTTCCATTATATGTAAGACTAGAGGCGGATGACCAAAGTCTTGGTAGAGTATGAATTGAGGTTACTTCAAGAAGTACTCCTCCTATGTATGATAATCTATTATGTGCATTAATTATGTTTTATGTCTTATGTTGACTAATGCCTATGTTTATGTTGTTCTTGCAAGTTACCATATTTAGTACATTCTTGTACTAACACATAATATTGCCTACATTTCTTATCCAAATATAGGGTTTGGTGATCTCAACTTTCATCCCCGTGCCTAGGATCTTAGTAGAAGCAAGACTTGAAAATTTGTGAGTCCTCATAACATTCGAGGATTTGGCCACCATTTCTCTTATGTTCTTTCATTTTATGTTTTGAAAATTATTGTATGGGTTGTGTCCCAAGAATCTATGTATTAGATGGTTTTGAGACAGTCGTATGAGACTTCCACTTCGTTTTATAAAGACTTTGATTGTGTTGAAATGTTTAAATTTTTTTGCTCATGTCTATTATCTTATGTTATTAAAGTTAAGTGGCTTGTATGAGTCCTCTCGGGGTCTTGTACGCCATGTTACATCTAGAGGGTACCCCTGGGTCGTGACAATTGTTGAGGTGTATAAAGTGTTTATAATCATGGAAGTGACACCGGTGGAAAAGGCAGAATTGAACATTTATCAACTTAAGGTTGTTTCTCAGGTATGGTTTAACCATTGGAAGGAAGAGAGGGCGGTTGATGCGGGTCCTCTTGATTGGGAAAAGCTTAAAGTTGCTTTCCTTCATAGGTTCTTTCCCCTTGAGATGAGGGAGACAAAGGTACTTGAATTCATCAACTTTCGTCAAGGAAACATGAGTGTGAATGAGTATATTTTAAAGTTCACACAATTGTCTCAATATGCTCCCACTATGGTTGCCGATTCTAGGGCAAGGATTATTAAGTTTGTTTCGAGAGTGTTCAAAATGGTGGTTAACAAATGTCATACCACCATGCTCACTGATGCTTATCGTGACCAACGACACTAACCTACGGTATGAGTGTCTACGATCGTCGATAGTATAGTAACCCAACTAAAGGTTGGGGTCGTATCTCAAGGGAGTGGTTTTGAGAATTGATAGAAAAATAAAATTAAGCTCTAACTAGTCGTAGCTAAAGACATTAACGAACAAAAACATGGTAAATTAAAGGGGGTGACACGAAAGTGTCAAATATCAATTGGGGGTTTTGTCACAAGTAGTAAAAATAGCAAACATTAACAAGAAAATCAAGTATGGGGAAATGTTCTTAGGGTGTGACCGCAATACAAGTTGAGATAAATCGTTGAGTACATGCTTTCAATAGGAAATTTGCAAGATAATAGTGACTATGCTAAGCTTTAAATGGAAATAAGTTCCCTCTCGAGCAACTTACCCCGTTTCAAATGGGTTCCTCTCAGACACCCAATTGTTGCATGAAGACCAGCCTACGCCTTACCCAACTCACTCTCTCGAGTTGAGTGTTAGGAAATGGGACTAGGGCTCACCCTTTCGAGCTGAACCTCATGTCGACCCACTCCTTAGGCCATCAGTCTAGTGGTCTTAGTTTCGCGACCTCCCTCTCGGGCAAGCCGAAAACACATGGGTGGTTTTGTATTTGCAACTACAAACCCATTAAATTAAACCACAACTACTAGGTGAAATCAGCATTAAAATACATCTACCTTATCATCAAGCAAAACCCAACAACAATATCAACACATATTTGCTAAATCACACCCCAATAATGGGGGTTTTTAGCCACACATCAAGAAATAACAAAATACACCTAAAATGATACTAAAATCAAATGGGTATAAGAAATTAAACCTTGATTTAAGCAAAGGAAGAAGAATGGAGAAGACCCACTTCCAACTTGGGGAAGATGAAATCCTTTTCTCTTCAAGTCTCCCACAAAACCCTCTTCAAACTTGAGAGAAAATATCTAAAAACGTACTATTCTATTCTGAAAATAATAATAATGGTTCGGAACTTATAAAATTAATAAAAAGTTTAGTATTTATAACCAACAGAAATTAGTGCAGGAGGATAGTTCGGCGAGGTTAGTCGAGTCCGCCGAATGACTCGGCGACTCGCCCTTGTTCTGTCTCATCGACGTTGAGTGCCTACTTACAACATCTTCACGTTCTGGACCATCGGACAGTATACTACTGCTTTGCGAAACTATTCGGTGAAGCGTCGAGTGCTCCTTTCATCGCCTTTTTGATCCTCTGATATACCGTGAGTTCACGGTATTTCTAATACATTTCACTTACAAGTTGTGTGTGTCTAGGGCCTTTTTATATTGGTTTTTATGTATTTTATCATGTTTTGCAGGAAAGGTGTTTAGGCGCGGAAGTTTAGAGACAGCTGAAGGAAATGCAGAAAAAGGCATCCACGGAGGTCATCTACGGACCGTAGGTCCATTCACGGT
>NC_064282.1:49994362-50012833 GCF_019186545.1 Solanum stenotomum
AATAACTAAGCCAAACATCGATTATGATGTCTAATATGAGGTAAAGATAAGGGTTAGTAAATTATACACACGTAGCCGGACCAAGGTGCGGGGTGAAATTCTCTAGATGCCGGACCAAGGATTTAGAGATACCTAACTTATCACTTTGCATGTAATACACTAGAAGAGGATTGCTATTACTAGGATTACTGCGTTATGAGATTATGGGGAACACATATACCCTAGTTATTTCTATTATCTTGATAACAACCAAAGTTGAGTTTAATTATTGATTACAATATTTCGCATTACTATTTGTTTTACACAAGCACAACCCCCCTTTTTTATTACCTGTTTTTGGAAATAATTTGGCTAATCGAATATAATTGTCGATTAAAAGTAAAGTCTAAACCATTTTCCTCGTGGGATCGATCCCAACCTACAAGTTGGGTTCTTTACTTGATAACGATCGCTTATGCTTCTGAAAGGAGGTGTAATTTGAGCGTATCATCCTCTTCCTTCAGGGCTTCGCATACTGGAACAAAGGGCGGAGTTTGTCCTTCTGGCGAATCGCCAAAGGTTCTTGGCGATGCTCATGCTTCAACTTCTTCGTTCTTTTCAGCCTTTTTGTTCCTTTTTGCGTCTAAGTGTCCATGCTTCCACTAAAACATCAAATACCTGAAACTTAAGAGTTTTCATTAGATATTGAGACAAAATAAGCATTCGAGGACACTATTTCTATCAAAATAAAGCCCTAAATGAGTCCAATTTGTGGACTCATCAACACCCCCAACTTCAACTTTTGCTTGTCCTCTAGAAAACTTGAATTCAACCGTTCAAAAAGGGTGGCTCAAACAGTGCTACACAAGACTCAATCAGAAGTGCATACAACAAGACTCAATTTACTTATACAAGGATCAATTGTGTACTCAAAGATTCAAATTGTGACACACCATTACCAAAGATTCTCATGCTCGCAATACTTGCTACTTGTGCAAGTTCAAGCTCAACAAAAAGTAACTAAATGCCCTCACATAAAGAATGATTCCATATTCACACACAGAGGTTAATCAATTCAAGATCAGGAATCTGATGCAACGCTCACACTCAAAAAGAGGAACACAATGCATGTTTTCACCCATAGGTTTGCCCTTATTTTCCAATCGACTTTCTATTCGATTTACTCAAGATAAAAAAGGTCTTTCGAAGGCTTGTAATGGGGATGAGTGAAAAGGTATGGTCATTTAGGCTCAATGGCTCCTTCCTCGTGGGATGTGGTATTCTGAAGGCATTCCCTTCTTTTCCTTTATCGATTCTTTTTTCAGTGCTTCTAAGTCACCTTTTTATTCACCTTCATGGATTGCTTGNAAATAAAGCCCTAAATGAGTCCAATTTGTGGACTCATCAACACCCCCAACTTCAACTTTTGCTTGTCCTCTAGAAAACTTGAATTCAACCGTTCAAAAAGGGTGGCTCAAACAGTGCTACACAAGACTCAATCAGAAGTGCATACAACAAGACTCAATTTACTTATACAAGGATCAATTGTGTACTCAAAGATTCAAATTGTGACACACCATTACCAAAGATTCTCATGCTCGCAATACTTGCTACTTGTGCAAGTTCAAGCTCAACAAAAAGTAACTAAATGCCCTCACATAAAGAATGATTCCATATTCACACACAGAGGTTAATCAATTCAAGATCAGAAATCTGATGCAACGCTCACACTCAAAAAGAGGAACACAATGCATGTTTTCACCCTTAGGTTTGCCCTTATTTTCCAATCGACTTTCTATTCGATTTACTCAAGATCAAAAAGGTCTTTCGAAGGCTTGTAATGGGGATGAGTGAAAAGGTATGGTCATTTAGGCTCAGTGGCTCCTTCCTCGTGGGATGTGGTATTTTGAAGGCATTCCCTTCTTTTCCTTTATCAATTCTTTTTTCAGTGCTTCTAAGTCACCTTTTTATTCACCTTCATGGATTGCTTGGAAACCCGATTTCTTTCGTACTTTATTCCATTTTTTTATTTTTTTATTTTTTTAAGATTGAATTGAAGGGGTTTCCACTTATGCAATACCATGGGTTAGGGGGGGAATTTTTCTTGCACTTCTTGACTTCTTCTTTTCCTTTTCACCACACCCCCAACTTAGGCTTTTGGCCTAAGTTGGATATTCACTAAATCACAAATTAAGAGGATTGTAGGTAGTGGGTCAAGTAAGGTCTAGGGTTCATCAAGGTTCTTCCAAAGAAAGGTAATCTCAAAGGGTGTTCAAAAGAGTTTCACACACTCACGGGTAGGCCACAAGAGAGGTATATGTCAAATTTGGCTCACAGTCTTTAAAGTTGCCTAAGATCATTTCAAGAGGACACCTTTCTAAATCAATCAGGCTAACAGGGCAAATTCTAGGTTTATTCATGCATGGTTCAAAGCAAGCTAATCACACAAGGTATCGACACTTAGGTCAAACAAGACTACACACTTTCCCTAGGGTGCAACGGTCATTAC
Organism: Solanum stenotomum; assembly: GCF_019186545.1. Lineage (NCBI taxonomy): Eukaryota > Viridiplantae > Streptophyta > Magnoliopsida > Solanales > Solanaceae > Solanum > Solanum stenotomum. Next base: position 49,996,851 of record NC_064282.1, read on the forward strand.
AAAAGAATCAATTCGATAAATGACTAATCACAACAGGATGCAAAGAGTTCACATATTGTCTATGTAACTTCATTTGGCCTCATCGTAGTCGTACATTCATGTTCATTCAATTGAGAACACTATTCAAGTCATCGGTATTGATCGAAATCGAGACTCAAATTTTTCCAAAAGAATGGACATATTCAACTTATGAGGGGTGGCAAAAATGTGCAAAAAAATTCAAAATTTTTCGGAAGGGTCAAAATCATTTGCAATTAAAACCAAAAGAGAGCCATGAGCTCAAACATCCACAAAAAGCAGTTTACAAACAATTTTAAACAAAACAGCTCAGATATAAACACAAACGCAAGCAAAAATTAAGTAGCACACATAGGTGGGCCTCACCTCACCACAAATAAAAACATTTGTCCTCAAATATATAACAATACAAGGTCAAATTAAGTAAAGACATAGATAGGGCTAGAGAATAAACCTGGTTAGGGAGATGTTTTGAGTTGAAATTCTTTAATAAGGGTCACGTAAAGTAGAAGGTATGTTGGGGACGTTTGGTGCACTCCTGAGTGATTCATCAAGATCAGTACAACTTCTCTTAGCATTCCAATGTGCCTACCTCAAACCCACACTCTGGACTTTCTAATTAGCTATCATTTTGTGCATTGGCCTGCAGCTTATCCAGTTCGTTCCTGTTCGATGACAACGCTTTGACTTCTGAATGATTCGGCGCTTCGCCAAACACTATAAAACTTCTCAACAGCTGTGGATGTTCAAACGGCGGTGACCCTCGAGGTCGCCGATCAGATAGGTGAATCGCCGAAACCTTCCTGAGCTCATCGAGTTTTACAAATTCCAGGCTCAGAGAGTGCCTTGAGTTAAACGGCGAAATAACATTGATCATTGGTGTCTTCGATGACTCGCCGACTGGGTATGCTACTCGCCATTCTACACTTCTTTGGCACCTACCACACTTCAATATGCAAGACTAAGACACTATTATTTGTACTAGTACGAAAATATAAGATAATATGGGGTTTTGGGTTGCCTCCCAAATAGTGCCTTAGTTAACGTCGCGGCACGACGCAAGTCAGCGACTATTCTTCATCCTCAGAGCTGCCCATATTGTAATTAGGTGAGTCCTCGGTGAATGATGGTTAATGGCCTGATATCAAATGGCCGATTTAAGCATCCTGCAGCTGAATGGTCATGGAGTGAGAGGCTGACGCTTTGTTTAGCATTTCGATGTTCTCCTTCATCTCATTTAACATCTTCTCATGTGCCTCGATTTTTTGCTGAATGAGTGACGGAGGTTCATCATCTTGCACGTTTCTCTACCTTCTCCCATGTTTACACTCTCGAAGGGAGGAGTGCTTTTCTTATTTCATGGCTTGTGTTTCTAATTCAGTGACTCAAGTGGATAGAACATCCAACTGGGTGACTAGTGCGTCCGACTCCTGCTTTCTTTTTGCTTCTTTGTTGGCTTCCACCATGCCATCGAGGAGTTTTGCTACCACTTCATGGGGCTGGTGTAGCATGTTGCCCTCGAAATATTAATCAGCTATACTTCTATTCTCGTGTCCTAGACCTCGATAGAAGCACTCCAGTAGCCTCTTATCTGTCATCCAGTGAGATGAGCATGGTTACAGCACCGCTTGAAACTTTAGCCACATTTCTTAAATTGTTTCATCCCCTTCTTGTTTAAATGCAAGGAGGTTGTCCCCGAGGTTCAGTAGTTTCAGAAGGTGATGATCTGTGTGATATCCATAATGATTTTACATCCTTAGTTCCTGTTCTGATATTCACACTAGCAAATCAAAACTACAATTTAGATTAGTATAACTAAAACTAGTAAGAATCAAAATTTTATTTAACTATGAATTCCCAAATAACACCATTCCCTGGCAGCGGCGCCATTTTGATGCTTATTGTGACCAACGACACTAACCTATGGTATGAGTGTCTACGATCTTCGATAGTATAGTAACTCAACTAAAGGTTAGGGTCGTATCCCAAGGGTGTGGTTTTGAGAATTGATAGAAAACTAAAATTAAGTTCTAACTAGTCGTAGCTAAAGACATTAACAAACAAAAATATGGTAAATTAAAAGGGGTGACATGAAAGTGTCAAATATCAATTGGGGGTTTTGTCACAAGTAGTAAAAATAGCAAAAATTAACAAGAAAATCAAGTATGGGGAAATGTTCTTGGGGTGTGACCGCAATACAAGTTGAGATAAATTGGTGGGTACATGCTTTCAATAGGAAATTTGCAATATAATAGTGACTAGGCTAAGGTTTATATGGAAATAAGTTCCCTCTTGGGTAACTTACACCGTTTCAAATAGGTTCCTCTCGGACACCCATTTGCCCCATAAAGACCAGCCTACGCCTTACCCAACTCACTCTCTCGAGTTGAGTGTTAGGATATGGGACTAGGGCTCACCATCTCGGGCTGAACCTCATGTCGACCCACTCCTTAGGCCATCAGTCTAGTGGTCTTGGTTTCACGACCTCCCTATCGGGCAAGCCGAAAACACATGGGTGGTTTTGTATTTGCAACTACAAATCCATTAAATTAAACCACAACTACTAGGTCAAATCAACATTAAAATACATCTACCCTATCAGCAAGCAAAACCCAACAACAATATCAACATATATTTTCTAAATCACACCCCCAAGAATATAGGTTTTAGCCACACATCAAGAAATAACAAAATACACCTAAAATGATACTAAAATCAAATGTGTATAAAAAATTAAACCTTGATTTAAGCAAAGGAAGAAGAATGGAGAAGACCCACTTCCAACTTGGGGAAGATGAAATCCTTCTCTCTTCAAGTCTCCCACAAAACCCTCTCCAAACTTGAGAGAAAATATCTAAAAATGTACTACTCTATTATGAAAATAATAATAATGGTTTGGAACTTATAAAATTAATAAAGAGTTTAGTATTTATAGCCATCAGAAATTAGTGCAGGCGGATAGTTCGCTGAGGTTAGTCGAGTCCGCCAAATGACTCGACGACTCACCCTTCTTCTGTCTCATCATCGTTGAGTACTTGCCTACAACATCTTCACGTTCTGGACCATTGACGGTATAGTACTGCTTCGCGGAACTATTCGGTGAAGCGCCGACTACTCCTTTAATCGCCTTTTTGATCCTCTTCATTCAGGGAGAAAGTTACTTCTCTAAGATCGAATTCGGTCGGGTTACTATCAATTGAGGGTGAAGGATGATGCCATCCTAATGATAGCTTTTTGAACTCGGTATAGTCATTATGAGTTTTTGGTAATGTCTTTTGGCTTGACTAATGCCCTGGACGCATTTATGGATTGGATCAATAGGGTGTTTAGACAATACCTTGACATGTTTGTGATTGTGTTCATCGACAATATATTTATTTACTCAAAGAGCGAGGATGAGCATATTGATCATTTGAGGATTGTGTTGCAAGTCCTCAAGAACTAATAACTCTTTGCAAAATTTAGTCAATGCGAGTTTTGGTTAAGATCTGTGGCTTTTGTTGGTCACATTGTCTCCGGTAAATGTATTGAGGTGGATCCTAAGAAGACGGATGCGGTTAAGAATTGTCCTAGACCTCTAACCCCTTTGGATATTCAAAGTTTCTTAGGTTTGGCTGGTTATTATATGTTTGTGGAGGGGTTTTCTTTGATTGCCTCTCCACTGATAGCATTGACCCAAAAGAAGGTTAAGTTCGTATGTTCTTGAGCGAGTGAAAAGATTTTACAAGCATTGAAAGTTAGGCTTACTTCTGCTTTGGTGTTGACGTTACCGGAAGGATCCGATGGATTTGTGGTTTATTGTGATTCTTCAAGAGTTGGGCTAGGGTGTGTTCTTATGCAAAATGGGGAAGTTATTTCTTATGCTTCACGACAACTTACGATTCACGAGAAAAACTACCGAACCTATGATTTGGAACTAGCGAAAATTGGTTTTGCCTTAAAGATTTTGAGGCATTACTTATATGTTGTCCATGCTGATGTCTTTACCGACCACAAAAGTTTGCAATATGTGTTTAAATAGAAAGATCTAAATCATTGCCAAAGAAGGTGGCACGAGTTACTAAAGGATTATGACATGAATTTTCTCTATCACCCCGGTAAGACAAATGTGGTGGCAGATGCTCTAAGTCGATTATCAAAGGGTAGTGTTGCTCATATTGAGGATGGTAAAAATGAGTTGGTTCGAGATATTCATAAATTGGCCCGATTGGGTGTTCGATTGGTTGACTCTACCCAAGGCGGTGTTATGGTACATAATGGTTCAGAATCGTCTTTTGTGTCAAATGTGAAAACTAGGAAAGATCTCAATCTGACTTTGGTTGAATTGAAGGAAGTGGTGCGTAAGAAGTCCGTTGAGGTATTCGTCTAATGGGAGATGATGTGTGTCAGTATCAAGGTAGTTTGTGTGTTGCCAATGTTGATAATTTCAGGGAGCATATTCTCTTAGTAGCCTATAGTTCTTGATACTCCATCCACTCGGGAGCCACCAAGATGTACTATGACTTACGGGAGGTCTATTGGTAGAATGGGATGAAAAAGGATATTGCAAAATTTGTAGCTATATGTCTTAATTATCAACAATTGAAAGTTAAGCATCAAAAGTTGGAAGGTTTATCCCAAGATATAAGTATTCATACTTGAAAGTGGGAAGATTTGAAAGTGGACTTTATTGTTGGTTTACCCCACACCCAGCGACAACATGACTCAATTTGGGTTATTGTGGATCGAACAATGAAATCGAGTCATTTCATTCCTAGCAAAGTTTCTTATTCTATAGAGAACTATACTAAGTTGTACTTGAGAGAAATGGTTAGGTTGCATGGAATGCCCTTATCCATTATCTTCGATCGTGGTACCCAATTTACCTCTCAGTTTTTGAAATCTTTTCAAAAGGTTATTGGTACTCGCATGAAGCTTAGTATGGCCTTTCATCAGCAAATCGATGGGCAAGTGGAGTGTACTATCCAAACTTTTGAAGATATGTTTAAGGTGTGTGTGATTGACGTTAAGTGTAATTGGGATGATCATTTGCCTTTGATTGAGTTTGCTTACAAGAATAGCTATCATTCCTACATTGGTATTGCTCCATTTGAGGCTCTTATGGTAGGATGTGTAGATCTTCTATAAGTTGGTTTGAAGTTGGTGAAGTTCCTTTGATAGGTCTCAAGTTGGTACATGAGGCAGTGGAGAAAGTTTGTCTTATTATAGAAAGGTTGAAAACAGCTCAAAGTCGACAATATTTTTATGCCGATGTTAGAAGGAGAGACCTTGAGTTTGATGTTCATGATTGGTTTTACTTGAAAATCTCACCCATGAAGGGCGAGATGAGGTTTGGAAAGAAAGGGAAGTTTAGTTCCCATTATGTGGGCCTATATCAAATTTTGAGGTGTTTTGGTAAAGTTGCTTATGAACTGGACTTGCCTAATGATTTGGCATCAGTGCATCCAGTTTTCCATGTATCCTTGTTGAAGAAATGTGTTGGAGATCCGAAATCAATAGATCCCTTGGAAGGTTTGGGAGTAAAGGAATATCTTTCTTATGAAGAAGCTCTGATTGAGATTTTGGACCGACAAGTTAAGAAGTTGATAAATAAGGATGTTCTTCTGTGAAAGTACTTTGGAGGGATCAGTTAGTTGAGGGTGCAACTTTGGAGACCGAGACCGATATGAAGTCCCATTATCCTCATCTCTTTCTCTCTAACCCCATTCTAGCTTGAGGTATTTAGTTCCTCATTTTCCATCGTTATGTATTAGTCATTCTCATATATCCTCATGCATGCATACTCTTGAAAAGTTGATTTTTAAGAAAATGAGTTGACTTTATTGATTTCTCTATGTTTATGTGCATCTGAGTATGATTTCCATATAGGCCTTATGAAATGATGTTTTGAATATGCTTCAACTTAGTGTTGATTATCCTCTTTGGAGATGTGCATTTGTGTGATTGCATCCACGATTAGGATATTAGATCTTTTTCCTACCTTCCTTATGATGTCTTGAGTCCTATTCGAAGATGAATGTTCCCAAAGGGGAGATAATGTAACACCTCGGATTTGAAAAGTAGGAAAAATGCAAAACTTTCTTAGATGGTGTCTATGTCTACGGTCCCTACTTACGGACCGTAGGTGATCTTATGGGCCGTAGGTGAAAACTGTAGGTGGAGGGGTAAATATTTTTCAAAAGTCAAGTTTCAATACCCTTTTTGCGGTTCACCAGAACGATCCGTCATTCAATAAACGTGTCGTAGATAGGTCTCGTAGGTAAGTCTCAGATTGGGTGAAATTTTAAGGGTCAAAGTAGGGTTCTACGGATGGCATATTCGGACCTTAGGAGGACCGACGAACCCTACATGGGATCCATAAGAAATGGGAAAATTCTTAAGGTCCCAATAACACATCGACGATTGACCAGTACGACCCGTCTGAGTACTTACAGACCGTAGGTCCAATCATCGATTGGGTCCAACAGTTATTTCTAAGAGGGGCTTTTCGGTCTTTTTCTTATTATTCTAACCTAATACTGTGTCGTTTTACCTTCTATCATAGACTCTATATAAACGGTTGTGCCCCCAAATTACCCAATTGAACTCATTTTCCTAAATTCTCAAAAATTGATCAAGTTCTTCCGCAATATTTCTCTCTCTAAAGCTTGAAGAAGAAGTCTAGGGTTTTAAGATCAAGTCTCCAATTCACCATTGATTATGTGATTTTGACATCAAGGTATGATAGTATTCACCTATGGAGTTTTTTCCTCCATAGGGTTCCAATTCTCCAATTTAACAAGTTAGAATCTCCAATTCAAGTTAGGGTTTCATTCAATCTCATGGGTTCTTTTCAATTATGATCCAATTGATTGTTTTATGACCTTTTATGAATGAATTGAGATATTGCATGTTTTCAAGATGAATTCACTTGAACCCATGTGTGATCCAGGATTTCTAGATTACGATTAGATGATGAAGCTTTTAAACTATGAAAGATGAATTTATGAATATATGCATGTTTCTTTATGAAATTGATGAAAATGATTTAGGGTTGCTTTGAGAGTAAAGCATCGATGTTGTTATTGTTGTGAAAGGATTTTGTCAGATAAAGGGTTCATAAGGTTGAAAGACTTTCTCACCTAAAATGAATCGAGATTAAGGAGATATTCTAATGAATTCTTGCATGTATTGGCTACTTAATGTGCCTTCCATGGATAATAAGATGAGTTAAGATTATGACTATTCCATGACATTTATGCTTAGCACTGAGTGGACAAGTGGAGACTACCCATGTCCTTTAACTATATGCCACCATAGGTTGTCTTAGATAGACAATAGTTAGTGGATCCACCTAAGCTAGAAGTTCATGGTTATTACTTTGGCAAGTAAGGATATTTCTTTTCGGTGTGGGCTAGACACCGGATTCCGTGTTATAGCTCTCATGGTCTATGTCAGTTAAGGTAAATTTCCCACAATAATGAACTAAGGTTACTTTCTAAAAGTATCTCAAAGGTGTTCTAAAGATGGTTAGCTTGCATTGACCATGGTTATGACTTATGTTTTCTAACATGTTATTTTATGATTTAGCTTGGTTATTGCATGTCACATAAAGTCCCTTTTCGTATGATTTCATAACTCTTATGTATTTCTATCATACTTGATACATTCCATGTATTAACACATACTTTTGCATACAATATTCCACTAATGTAGAGTCCGGTGCTCCTACCTCCCATACTCGTGGCTAGTGATCCCATATAAATATTGAAGATTGGTGAGTCCTCATGTTCCGAGGACCAAGATTTTTTATTTCTTTCATGTCTTTTCATTTCAGATTTTGTAAGTTATGTATGGGTTGCATCCCAATCACTTCCTCATATTGTAATAGATGGCTTTGAGACTTACTTCCGCTACTTTTGTCAAGCTCTTTGATAGACAATGCTACTCTTAAACTTTTTTGGTTTTCTATTATCTTGTATGATGTATGCTAAGTGGCTTATGTAGAACCTTTTGGGGTTTTATATGCCATGTCACATCTATGGTGTACTTTGGGACGTGATAGGTAGTTTTGGCAACCATGATAATAAAGGAGTAGAAATGTTGGGTATATTTTCGAGATTGGCTTCTCTTAGGTTTTCTAGGGCTACAAGGGAGGACTCCCACAGGGTTTTTACTATATGCCATGAGAGATTGCACACTTTGTGTTAGGGGAACAAAATATATAGCTTACTAGTCAGACAAACCTAACAGACAGTGGTGGAGGACATTTGTGGAGTGTCGACTAGTTGATTACACTCATTTAACATGTATCTAGTTTTCCAAGGCCTTCTTGGCCAATTTTATAGCTCGTAGAATCAAGGATAAGTTGAGGGATCAGTTCCCCAAACTATAATAGGGCTCCATAATTCCAGAATACAAGACCCATTTCTACGAGATCTCCAGGCATACTACTATGATTTTTCTATCTAGGATGAGAGAGTTTGGTACTTCGTTTGAGATTTGATACTTTAGCTTCGTATTGAGACAGAGTTTCTAGCATAAATAGGTAGGTCATTTATATATGTGGTTGACAATGCCTAGACTATGGATGAGCTCTATTGTGAGGCCCGTGGAGGAAATGATAAAAGGATTCGATATTAGGGTGGCTAGAATGGATCTTAGTCCTGAGGTAGGGGATATTCAGACAGTGTAACACCTCAAATTTGAGTTAGAGGGCATATCATGTTAAAATTCCTAGATGCCACCTCTCAGGGACCAGCCATGGCTCGTGGATGAGTCCACGCCCCGTAGGTGGCCCCGGAGATGGGCACCCTGAAAACTTCATAAGGCAGTAACCACGCCCCGTGGATGGGTCCACGACTCGTGGTTAGGGGTGTCGGGGTGGCCAACAGAGTCTCTGAACTCAAACCACATTTGACCAGGACGGACCGTAGGTCCATCCATGGCCCGTCAATGTGGTCTCATAGATCAGGCATAGATGACTATTTAAGGGGTACAATAGGACTTTCTAGTTTTAATTAGAATTAAGTGGTGTCATTTTACCCTACCCTAGACCACCTATATAAGTACTTTAGAACCCTAAATTAATTCATTCGAATCATTCTCTCAAACTCCCCAAAAGAATTGGTTCCTTTACCAAATAATTCTCTCTCTAGAAAGTTGAAAAAGAAGAACAGGGTTCCAGCTAGGTCAAGTCAAGTCTCCAATCTTCAATATTTTGTTGGCTTTGTAATCAAGGTATGATGGCTTATTCATCATGGATTCTTTTCATCCATGGAGCCCCATGATTTCCCCAATTTAGAAGAAGAATTCCCCAAGTCTAATTAGGGTTTCTTCTAATATTATGGGTTATGATCCAATTGAGTGGATTATGGTTGGTTATGATTGTGTATGATTGAATTGATAGAATTGCATGTTTATAGGATGAATTTACATATACCCATGCCTAACCCTTGTTTCTAACCTAGAATTGATAAAATTGGGTTTTATGCCCTGAAAAGGGGAAATTGAGGATTTAGATGTAATCTTCTAGGATTGGTGAGATACATTGTAGATTGCTTGACATTGAAGCATTTAGACATGAATTGCTTAAGAGTAAAGCTTATGGACATGAATTGATTGAGATCAAAGTATATATGATGAATTATGATTTGTAAGGCTTGAGATTAGGATTGTCTTGAGACTAAGGAATGCATGATGAATAATGATTGTTAGGGCTTTTAGATTAAAGCTAATATAATGAGTTATGACTAGTAGAGCTTTGAGAGTAAAGCTTATTTGATGAATAATGATGATTAGGGCTTTGAGAGTAAAGTTTATATATGTATGAATGTTGATTTGTATATGGGATTGTTGTGGAAGGATTTACCCACATGACCTATATTATGTATGAATGAATGTATAATGTGAAAGGTTTTCTCACATTGAATGATTCTAGGTTGTAAGGTTTGGTCACCTAAAATGAATCAAAGCATGTTTAACTATAACAGCTTGAAGTAGTGATATAAAATCTATTCATGAATAGCTTGACTTGGTAAGACAAGACCATGCATGGTAGCTTGAGTAGTAGATCTCATGGATAGCCTTGGATTGAGAAATAGTACCCTTCCAATGGCTAGCTTAATCTAGCATGAGAGGATACTTGCATGATAGCTTGACTTGGTGAGGCCACACCATTTCATTATACCTTGGATTGAGCAATAGTACTCTTCTTTGAGTAGCTTGGACTTGCCTGAGAGGATGCTTTTCATGATAGCTTGGTCTAGCATGATGAGGTGTTTTTCCTTGATAGCCTTGAATTGGTAAATCGTAACCATTCATTAGTAATGACTTATCTTGGATTAGTAAAGAGATACTCTTCCATGAATAGTAGAAATATGCTAATGAGGGACTAATCCCTAATTAAAGTAGTATAGTTATGATGAAACAAGATTACTTCAAGGAAGTATTGTAAGTATGTTTTAATATAAGATTTACTTGTATGATGATAGATTAGCTTGGGTTGTTGCTTGAGTTGCTTTCCTTGAGTTGTATGACTAGAGGTGGATGACCTAAGTCTTGAGTAAGAATAAGTTGAGGTTTCTTGAGGAGTGTTTCTCTTATAGTATGATGATTTATGTGCATTGAATATGCTTATGACTTATGTTGACTAATTCTATGTTATGCTTATGTTGATGATTTATGATAGCCATCATATTTAGTATATTTTGTACTAACGCATACTCTTGCCTACATTCTTATCAAATATAGGGTTCAGAGATATTGACTTTCATTCCTGTGGCTAGGTGCATAGTAGAGCAAGGAGTGAAGATTTGGTGAGTCCTCATAGCATCGAGGATTTGACCACATTTCCTTTATGTCTTTCTTTTTATGTTTAGAACTATTGTATGGGATGTGTCCCTAAGACTTTCAAGTATTAGATGGTTTGAGACAAGTGTTAAAGACTTCCGCTTCGTTTTATGAAACTTTGATGTTATTGAAAATATTTTAAATTTTCGCACCATTTTCTATTATCTTATGTTATGATATGCTAAGGGGCTTGTATGAGGCCTCTCGGGGTCTTGTACACCTTGTTACATCTAGGGGTACCCCTGGGTCGTGACAAAGGTTAGTAGTCATGTCAACACTAGGCACCTAGGAAAGTCTAACCAATATATTCAGGCAATACTTCAGACTTCAGGTCCTAGAAAGTATAGCATGGGGTGTCTATTGTATGGTGCATCTTTTTGGTATCCAGGGTGAATCAATGAGTTCCTTACAACGGCCTTGGGAGGTAGAAGTTGTTTCGATTAAGGATAGGTTGGTCACTATTCTAGATATCATCCTTGACATGGGACAAATGTGCATTTTTCTCATATCATGCATCCGACTAAGGGTGTAGCGCCTCTAATTAGAGGTGACGCTCAGGGTCGTAGACGTGGTCCTCAAAATACTCAAGGAAGTAGTGGTAGATTTGGTTCTAGGGTGTTACTCTTGGGAAAGTGTTTTGACTTGAATCAATGGTGGGGAAAACCCTGGGTTGGGTGGAATAATCATGATATTGGCTTGGAGTTGGTATTTGGATATAATCCAAAAATATTTAGGTAGTTATGATTTATTTTGTACTTGTGTTGTTATTTTAGTCCAAGAACAAGTTAAAGCTTCACAAAGGATCCAGAAGTTTACATTCATAGTTCTTTAGTAGTTGCTTGACGTTAGGTAAACTAGGTTTTCTTAACCAAATAACTAGGCATGTCTTTGCTATATAATATTCTCTAGATGTTGGGAGATTTTATGCAAAAGCCTTCAGGAACGAAGTCACGATAGTTGAATATATGGTTAGTTATGGTTTAGGACATTGATGGGCTTGATTAGTCATTGTTTACTGCATGATGTTAATGGTGTTATCCTAGGAAAGGTAATGGTGGTGATTGGATTTTGATCAGAAAAGACTTGGGAAGGAATCTTTCGGGTAGGTATGGTTGTTTGTTTTCCTATTTATGTTATATACACTTGTTAACTTCTATACCAGTATTACATATATGATTTATGATAAGGGAAAAGGAAAGTACATAATTTTAAATGATGAATGTTGACTATCTTATGCAATAAAGGGTGTTGTTTACTTGTATTTACTACGGTAATGTATTTCATTATGATCTTTCTTGCATTTGTGTGAATAATTGTTGGCACGAGTACCACGTCTGGTAGAGGGTATCTCCATGGTTGACTTGGATATCACGTCTGATATATATTAATAATTGACACGGGTATCACACACCTGGTATGAAGATATACATATATGGTTAACTAGGATACTACGCCGGTATACTAATAATGGTTGACGTGAATACCAAGCCGGTACACTAATAATGATTGACTCGGATACGACATTGATATAATAATAATGGTTGGCTCGAATAGCACGTCGATACACAAATGATTTGTCTGTGGGTAACATGAGAAAACTAGATTTACTTCCTTGCAATGTGATGTTACATGTTGGACCATAAGTGGTTGATTTGTGTTTAAATGTTGGGATGGTTCTTATATAGACCAGGTTTGCATGTTAAATATTGTGGATGATGTTTTAGAAATTTTTAATGGTCCAAATTACTTGAAAGGTACGATGCATCTGTTATGACTTGTTGTGTTGCGGTTGTTCATGTTTATTGTGCATATAGGGTGAGGATTGAGAGTCTGTGCTATACTTATCATTGTATGTTGTCTATTTTGCTATGTTGTGGTTTATAGGTCAGGCTAATGACCAATGGTATGGTGTATAGTTTAAACGTGTGTACTGATTATGGTTTATCAGTGTTCAGAACATATCTAATAAGGTAGTTTGAGTCAAGATGATTTACTAAGAGTCTTGCAGGTGGTCTACTAAAGTGGGTCAAGGACTAAGGTGTTGACATAAGAACTTGAGGGAGAGTAGTAGGTTGGTTAAAAAAAGCTAATAGCAGTCTTGTATTCAAAAAATATGTGTGTTATAGAAGGATTATGTTATGATTTGATATAAGGGTGGAATGACCTAGACGGTGGAGTTGGCAGTAAAATGAAGTGGAGTGACTTGAGATAGAGCATATGTGTTCCAAGGTAATACTACTTGTAGTGAGAGTGGTGAATGTGTAGATCGGGGCCCTAATTTTATATTCAAGTTGCATATTTTTTTTTTATTATTTACGTGATATTATGTGGTGGGTTCTAGTCGACTGATGATGTCTATCAGTACGTGTTGTTTGTACTGATAGTACTTTTGCAATGTCGCTTGGCATAATCTTGTTGTAGGATTCAATGATGTTTCATAGGTGAAGACAATGATGATATCGATAGCTTATATTCCTCTTTCCTTATGATGGGAGTTGTGTCTTATTCTTTCATAAATTATACTCTTTAGAAGCTCTTATACCCGATTAGAGTAGTTTTTTAGGAGGGTGTTTTGGTTAATTGTAGAAAGGATGATTCTTATGGTTGAGTTTTCACGATTATTCCAATTATTAAAGAGATTTCTTAGGTTTTATTAATTTTTACATTGCCCATTTTTAAATTGGATGATAAGAGTTTTTCCATATAGGTGCTAGAATAGGTGCCCGCATGACTCGGTGGGTTTGGATCGTAATAGTTTTCAACAAAAGTTTTCTAAAACAAGATTATATGCTTAAGGAAGTTAAAATGAAGAATTCGTGGAATTCTTTGGTACCAAAGTATCATATTTTTATTCAATTGATACATTTATATATTTTGCTATAGCTATGAGCCTAATATAGTTTACTCTTACGTGAAGAGATTGAAATAAGATCAATTGAAAGTATTGGTATGAATGTTTTTACTGTAACAAGTACTGTCAAGTTGTGAGTATACAGAGCACTCATTTGATTAATAAAGGACTTGATCTTTAATATGCTACGTGTTTATATGTGGGGGTACTCTCATATCTTGACGATCTATAAAGTACTATGACTAGTTTATCAAACCTTGTTGAGATAGTAACTATTTATGAAGCAAGACGAGAATGTGTGTGACTATGGCCAATGACGTATCTTACTAGAAAAAAAGTGGTTTGAAATGTGACAAATATTCAAGATCTTAAATGAAGATAATGCATCATGCATAACACAACTAAATGAGGAATTCATAAAAGGAGATAGAACGAAACATATTTAATCAAAATTTTTCTACACAAATCAGCTCCAAAAAATGGTAATATCAGTGTGCAATAGATTCTTTCGAGTGATAATATGATTGTTTATTCACCAAGACTCTACCAATTGCAGCTTTTGAGAAGATGCGGCATAAGCCTGGAATGTGAAGGTTTAAGTCTTTAATTGATGTTTTCATTAGGGGAACTAATACACGATGCATTCTTATTCCCTCACAAGATTTTATCTCAATGAATTTTCATTTGTAAGATTTTTAATGAGGCATCAAAAATACGTATGAAGCATACTATCTATCAAATAGACATTCAAGGAGGAGTGTTACAAATGTATTTGAATTATTGTGAATGTCTATTTTGTATGTATCTTTTAGAGAAAAGTTAGGTAGGACCAAATCAATTTTCCCCTATAAATAAAAAAGTTACCTTTATTGTAAATTCATCTTGAAAAATAAGAAGTTTATCTTTTCTCTCTGCTATGTTCTTCTTCTTATTATTTTATAATTTCATAACAAATATATCCTAGTTAGGATTCGAACTTAAAATCTAAAAACACCATTTATCACTACGACAATTTCTTCTTATATCATTGGGATACAATAATTCATTTAAAAAATATTTGTTCCCTATTTAATTCTACAATACACTTATTCGACCACCATTCCTCCATCTATCTCCTCCTAATTACTTGTGTTTTTCTTTTAGATGGCCTATTAATTAATAGTGTAAAATATCCTTTTATATGATTGTATAGAAAAATTCATAAATTTATGACAGCATGATTGTCAACACATGAAAGGAAATTATGAATAACACATGCTGGAGACATGTAGATATCCATTTTCTTGCTCTTCTTTTGTTCTATATCTTTATATGTTTTTTGGCCTCCCTTTTCCATAATTCAAGATTGTGGTGTGCACCATGTGGAAAGAACAGTGGTCTCAGAAAAGCAACAAAATGATATCCATTCAATTGAAAATAATGTAAAGTTTTTGAGGCCACATGGAGGGGTCATGCAGCTTTCTCCATTCCCCAACCTTTAGAGGAAACCAAATTATTAATAAAAGTAAAAGAGTTCTATTACGTAAGATTTCTTAGAGAAAGAGTTCTAATTTTTTATATCAATGTCAATGATAAATACAAAATACATAGACTAATTAAGTATTAAATTATATGTTCATGTTTGTATGTTATAGTAATTTATTTATTACTCATTTTATTTTAATTTATTTATCTTATTTTAATTTTGACATGACATTCAATATAATAGAGAAGACTTTAGAATTTGGTGATTTTAAATTAAATATATGTCAAATATACTAAAATGTCCCATAATTTGTTTCTCTTATACATACATGTCATTGCTATTCTAGAAATAATATTTTCGATACTATAACAAAGAAAGTTGTGTACTAATAATATTAATTTAATATGTTCAAATAAATAAGTTTTTTACTTTTTATAATTAATAAAATACTAACAAGTAAATAACAAATGTTAATTAATTTTAATTTGTCGTGATTATCTTTTATAATATTCGCGCATTGTGCCGTTACAGATACTAGTAAAAGAGAATAAAATTAAATATAGAAAATAATGTTGTTTTTTCATTCGATATTTTGTGTTGAAACTCGATTAATCCAGATTCACACATTACAGAATTCATTTCTGAAGGTGGGATCTCAGTAAAAAAAAATTCATACTCAAAATTTAAATTTGAGACTTCTGACTAAGGCCACCACAACCCATGTTATTGAAAAGAGTGGATGTTTAACAATACTTCTTCACAACCCATGTTATTGAAAAGAGTGGATGCTTAACGATACTTCCCTAAGCGCCCCCCCCC
>NC_064282.1:50012839-50147897 GCF_019186545.1 Solanum stenotomum
CCCCCCCCCCCCCCCTCCCCCCGCTTTTCTGAAATTCTTTTTGATAGATCATCTCCCAAACTAAAAGCAACTACACAATTATATCCTCTCATATTTTTGCCAAATATCTAATGAATAATTTCCTCTCTCACCAATAAATAGGTAATTGGTAATCCTATATCAAGATGGAGTTCTTCATCAATAACATATTTAAGTAATTCTTGAAGAATGATTATACATTTATCGGAAATGGGGCTGATATAGCCCTTAATTTTGGAAGTTAGAGTTGCTATGTTATTCACTATAAAAGTGGCTCATCTATATTTTTATTATTATAATCACTTATTTTTATCTAATGAAAAAGAAAAAAAAAACAATTTTAAAATATTTTGCTGACTCTTTATTAAAAAGATAAAATTCATGTAAATATATTTGATCATTTGGCAAAGTTAGAGAGTATATTTAGAAAAAAGACGATTTTTTTTTTGAACTTCTGCTACTATCTCTAGCAGTAACCCTAATCATCAGCGGGCACCATGACTACGGCCAGCAATGGCTGGCCACCCTTCCCCAATGGGGAACCACCACCATCACCACAAAAACCGCTATCTTATATCAACTTGCTAATACCAGAAACACCAATTCAGTCAAATCTCAGAGACATAAAAAATATTCATTATGTACATGGAGAACCAACAATCCAGTGGGATAAGAGGATGAGAACACGATAATAATTCAGGAAAACCTTCAATTTGTTGTCATAGGTAAGTTCTTGTATGGCTGACTAGAAGTAGAGGAGATTGCAAAATTGTGCCTATGTAATGCCAAATAAAATCAAAATGTAAAATTAAATTCCATAGAGACAGACACATAGTCATCAGACTTACAACTATGGAGGATTATGTGCAAGTTATGTCTATTGCTTTGGCATAGATTTCTTTTCGAGCCTTATCACATAAATTTTTTTCTTAAATAATCACTATTCACCATGGCGAAGGCTGCGAAGAAACCTTTACATGTTGATATGCTACAAAAAATCAATCTAGACCTATTACCTGCACAAAGGTCAAAGTAGAAGTAGATTTGTTGAGAGGTTTTCCCAAAAGAATCAATGTGAATATAAAGGAGAAAGGAACTGGAGAAATAATATTGACATGGACAACCATCAACTACGACTACATGTCCAAATATCGTAAAACTTGCAAGCTACAAGGACACAAAGAGATCCAATGTTTTGTGCTTTGTCCAAATTTGAAACCACCAAGAGAAGATACAAAGCAACATGAGGAAAGTAAACAACGGGTAAGCAGACTACTGGAGGACATGTCACGACCCAAGATACCTCTAGGCGTAACATGGCGTATAGGATCCCGAGAGGCCCTACACAAGCCACTTAGCATTAATAAACAAGATAATAGAAATTCGAGAGAATTTAAAATACAATACACATCAAAGAGTTTTATAAAACAAAGCGGAAGTCTACATAGTATCATTAGCCATCTATTACATCACGAGTGACCGGGATGTAACCCTGACATCACGTACAATATCTAGAAAAAATAAAGACTATAAAACGATAAAAGGTTCGATCCTCAGAACATGAGGACTCACCACAACTCAATATAACCAAAGTGACCTCTAGCCACGGGGATGTGAAACCTGAATGTCAAACCCTACATTTGGAAAAAATGTTAGCAAGAGTATGCATAAGTACAAAAATGTAACAAGTACGATAGAAATGCATAGAGATGTAAAATCATGCTAAAAAGAGGACAATTTCATAATATGCAAAGACCAAATTAAAACATGTGATAAGAGGCTAAAAGCATAATTTCATAATCAAGGTCAATGCAAGTAAACTGTCTTTGAACACATATTAGATACCTCTTGAAATAACTTTAGTTCATCATAACTTGTGGGGCGTAGCCTTAACCAACATTTAATACCATGTGAGCTATAACATGGAATCGATGCTCCCACACCAAAAAGGGGTGTCCTACATGCCAAGGTAAGGAGCATGAACTTCTAGCTTATGTGGATCCACTAGCTAATGTCTATCTAAGACAACCTATGGTGGCATATAGTTTATGGGACACATGTAATCGCCACTTGCCCACTCGGTGCTAAGCTTAATTCCCACGAAATAGTCATTTATCATATCTTATCTTAGCATTCATGAGACATGGATAATTGTCTCTTTCCTCAACGTTAGAATAACTCCTTAACATTGGTTCATTTTAGGTAAAAAAGTCTTTTAGCCTGAATAACCCTTTTTATGTGAAAAACCCTTTCATATTCTTGTATTGAGTAATTATGTGAGAAATCCTTTCACAAAAGGTAAAAACAACAACAACATTTATATTGTTTGATTCCAAAGCATCTTATATCATATTTCATCAATTTCATAAGAACATGCATATTTCCATAATTCACCTTTCATAGTTGAAAATGCACTTTTAATCATTAAAAATCTAGAAAACATGGGTTAAGCATGGGTTCATGGAGATTCATCTTAAAAATATGAAATCTTCCCAATTCATGCATAAAACTTCATTAAACAGTCAATTATATCAATATTGAAAGGAACCCATAACATAGAAGTAAACCCTAACTTCAATTGGGAATTTCTAACTTTAAAATTGGGGAATTTAGGAACTCTATGGAAGAAAGGGCTCCATAGATGAAGACTATCATACCTTGGAGTTCAAAGCCCACAAACAATGGTGAATTGGAGACTTGATCTTGAAACCCTAAGTTGACTCCTTCCTCTTCTTCTAGAGAGAAAGAAATATTTGGAGAGGATGACTTGTTCTTTTGGGTAAATTGAGAGAATGACTTGAATGGGGTGATTTTGGGTTTTGGGTTAAGGGTAAAACAACATGATATTGAATTAAAATAATAAGTAAAAGACCCAAAAGATCCTGACTAAAACTGTCGGACCCCCTTTCACGAGGGACTTCACGACCCGTCAATCAATCCACGGGCCGTCATTGCCACCGTGGTTCCTGACCAAATGCTAGGGAGAACCTTTACTGACTAGACCCCTTTTTGATGACCACCACCATGACCCGTCAAGGGTGCCACGGCCCATCATGGCCGTTGTGGTTCTTGACTAGTGGCTAGGGGAAAGACCTCTTTCATGAAGACCTATAGACGACCCCTTTTGACATCTCTTCAACCTGATCACAGGCCGTCTAGGCGTCCGTCAATGTGGAACTCACCCTGACAAGTTCTGGGGACTTACCACGCGCCTCTTCATGGGCCGTCTAGGGCACCGTGAAGTGTCCCATGGTCCAGTTTTGGCTTGTGAGTTCCACTTGGCCCTTTTCTAGCCTTTTCAAAAGGACATTTCCATAACTTTCACTTTGATTGTTATTGAACTAGCCATGAACATAGTCTCATCGGATCCAATAAAGGCAATATAATTCAAATGCTTCTTTTACAAAATATGACAAATGACTATTCACAAATATTCATGTCTACACAAATAGTTTTATTAAATAGACATATCTTTTCATGAAAAATCACAACATTTTAAGTGACACTTTTTCATAAAAGAACAGACTTATTTTGAACAAGTATATTTATAATTTGGTAGTTTCATACTAGTCATACCATATACTAGTAAAAGGGAAACTCAACGACCACAATATCAAATAAACTTCAAGAATTTTGTGGGTCTAACATAATACATAAGTATCATTGAATTTCACATCTTGTATTCCAAATTTAAATTTGACACTAAGTCTAATTTTATCTTTATCATAAGCAAAGAACCCCCAGATTTTAAATATGATCACAAAAATATTTTCGAATATTTGAAAATAGATTTTCCACATATTTTTTTTCCATACTATCGAAATGTCATTGGCAATGAAACCTCTTTTGGAAATATTATTCTAAAAAAGAATTATAGTGCTTCAATTCCCTTTGACAATCTTTACACAATATCACGGGTTATTCCATAGAGGCGCAAAATCACAAATTCTAAGTCACTGGTCTTTTTTTCTATCACAATTAGACATACCACTTAGTATTTAGAGTACTAACAATAAAGATAAAAAATTTTGTACAATTTATTTCTATTTAACAGTGAAGTTTATAGAAAATCAAAAGTACAAGACTGACTTATTAGGTGAAGTTTTTATATTCTTCAAACCAATTGCATAGTCTAATTTATCCAGAGCAGAAAGCTACAAAGTTTTTAGTCTACAAAAATCAAACACAATCAAATTTCACACGGAGTACAAAACTACAAAAATTTTTAGTCTACAAAACTCAGACACAAACAAATTTCACACGAAGTAGAAAACTACAAAGGGTATTTTTAGTCTCAAAACATAATAAAACATATTCTTAGATTATCACATAGATATGCTTTTCTTTTCAAATAATCTTCCAACTAAAACATTTTGACATAATAATTTATCAATCTAAAATATGCATATCTCATTCTACAAACTAAATAATTTTAAAGGCAGCTCTATTTGCTAAGTAAAGTTCATTCAGAAAACATATGATTGGCAGATATTTTTCCAAAGACACATATGATAAATATCAAAAGAGTTAATTTTTAGAAACTATCTTCCTCCTTAGTTAAATAATATGAAGGGTACTTGGTTTAATCTTTAACCAGAATACCACTAATTCTTCTGGTACATTCTCACTTCGACCTTGCTAAGCAGGGCACCAAATTCTGGAGAAGTGATACGTTTCCTCAATCAGTAGAATACAAGAAATGTAAACAGTATAATAGTTTCCTTAAGATTATTGTTCATCTTGTATTCCTAAGATACTAAGAACAAAAACTTTGAAGAACTTGGTAAGAAACAACAAAGTTTAAAGAGTATTTTCAAAACTAGAAAATTAAAACCAGTAGAGAAAATTGATTCAGAAACAAATTAGAAACAATATACAAAATATTTTTCTCAAAGAAGTAAATCGAGTCCACTGAATGCACAGTGTCCCCTTAAGGAAATTATTTCCCTCAAGTACCCGATGTTAATGGAATATATCCTTCCATGATAGAACGATCTTATTCACCAGTGTATCGGTATCTAAAACTACGGTGTCAGTGAACCACTCAACGACAGTAAAGTACACTTAGAATACTAGATTTAGTAGTGATAGAAGAAGTCCAAAAAATCGGTTCTCTTAAAATGAGAGGAAATCCCTCTATTTATAGACAACAAAGGGTAGTGTGAAAAAGTTCTTATTGTGCCTTACCGGAAAGTTCACAATCCTTCAGAAGGGTTACAACCTTTCATAAAAGTCACAATTTTTCATAAAAGTCACATCTCTTCATAAAAGTCGCATCTTTTCATTAAAGTCACAACTCTTCATAAAAGTCGCAACGCTTCATTTTTCATTCACACCTTTTAAAACCCAACAGAGTCACGATAACAATCGAGATAACAACCTGATAACGTTGAGGTTGATGATCATGGTAGAAGGTTAGTTGGTAGTTGAGGATTTCCGTACTTCTAGTTGTATGATTGTGTATCATGTAGTTATTTTTCCAATATGTATTAATATATATTGCTACACTCGCTTTGTGTAGTGCTATTTTATTACCACTTTTTTTTTTTTTTAAAAAAAGAGAGTATATTTAATCCTTTTCACACATGAGTTATTCTTTGTTTTTTTAAATCAACAAATAATTTTGAGTTTATTATCATGATAATAAAATTTATTTTCTTACTCATCTTCATGTAAAAAATTTATCATAAATGTCCCAATTTTATTAGAGATATGAAAAAATTACAATATAACCGTAAAAAAAAAGGTCTTAAATGTTGTCACTTTTTTTTTCCATGCACACTTTTTTTTTATTTCTTATATTTTCATACTAAAAATAAATTTAAAAGATAAAAGACACATAAGTAAATTAAATAATGATAAGCATATAGATCTTTAATGGAGATATTTAAATTCAAATTTATATTGAATCAAACAAGTGAAAAAAAATCATGTGTAAAAAAAATCAAATATACTCTGAAACTAGACTAGAACAATATACCCATATATAGATATTTAAAAAATCATGTACCTACATTTATTATGAGTTCAAATTATCTCATTCATAAATTCTGCAACTTCATTTTCAATTTTAAGATTATATACTATGTTGCTTGAATTGACATCTAAGTAACCACATTCTTATATTTTAAGTATATCTTTTTAAAGATTTGCAACTTGTTTTTTCTGTACCTGAGAAACCCTTTGCAACTTGGTTGTTTCTCGGATGTGACACATATTTAAGACTTGAATGGTTGAGATTGAACCCAATTCAAATTATCTTGAGCTCAACTCTTAAAATTATGGGTTGGTTACCTACGTTTGGCTCAATTTTGACATGACCTCTACGCGCAAACATTAATTAAAAAGGAAAAAATGGATTAGAGTGTTCATAATTGGTGTTTGGGGAATTGGTTTATACTTTTTTTACTTAAAAATACATGTTTAAAAGCACTTTTTTTTCAAATACCTTTAAAAATAAAAAATAGTTTAAAGCCTAGATATTTAAAAAGTCAATTTAAACGTCATCTTAATTTCGAGTTAGAATATCAAAAAGTCACTCAATTTGGAGAATTAATCTAACAAATAAAGTTTTTTTTTTATATCTTGAATTTTTGTATCAATAAAATCACTAACTATACTTTGGGGTAGACCATGGACTTTTTACAATTTCTTCATAAATATTTAGCAATTTGAACTACATTAAAAAGATGTGCTAAAGACATTCAAATATCTTTAGTAGATAAAATCTAAATGTTGTGTGACTTTTTGAGATATTAGATCCTTAATTTAATATGAGTTATATTAGTTTAGTGAGTTGGATCGTATTAAAAGAGGAGAATGAATTATTTTGAAAAATCAAATATATTTATATGTGATTTGGGGAATATATTTGGACCTCTAATATCACTAAAAACAAACTTAGATGATAAACTAAATTAAGAGGTATTTTCGACTATTTCCCCTTTTTAAAAACCATATTAAGAGGAGGAAGATACATTACAAGAAGTAAAAAAGCTTTTGGCGCGATCGATAGACGATAATTCTATAAATAGACTTCAACTACTGGAGATTGAACCCCTCCTATCAATTCATCCAAGTTGCACCAAGGTCCAAGTGAGTAATAGTAAACTAATTAATCCAACCTCTTTAATATTTTTTATTTTAGAAGACCAGGATTGCAAATGAAAAGGTTAAAGAAAAAAGTTAGGTAGGAAAATAAAAAGATCCCTGAATTTTGAAAGACCAATAAGTGAAGCACCTCTACTGTTTTATAGGCATTAGTCCCCATTATGAATATGTCTTTTGCTTGAAACATGAATGCCGCTCTTGTCTTGTCTTCCCCAAATAAAGGGCTTAGACCTAAACATGAGATTCTTTAAAACTAACAATGTTTTCTCGAGACCACCACTAAGAAAAAATTACTTCCTCCAGTATTATTTAGTTGTCACTTACCATTGTATTCTTATTTAGTGCTCGTGTGGATTGACTTATTTTAGGTGTTTTTAAGCCAAAATAGCTTTTAAGCAGTTTTGAAGTATTTGGGTAAAGTTAAAAAGTGTTTATAAGCACTTATTTTAAAGCCAAAATAACAAAAATAAGCCAAAAATCATAAGTTAGAAATCCTAAGTCATAAGCCAAAAGCCAATCCAAACAGGCCCTTAGTGTTTTCTTAAAACTAACAATGATTTCTCGAGACCACCATTAAGGAAGAAATTACTCCCTCCGTTCCTATTTAGTTGTCACAATTTTAGGTTTCATGCCCCCCGAAGAAACTAGGGAGAGTTGGCAAAATAGCCACTCTCAAGACTTAATGTGACATTAAGTCACAAGTCTTGAAAAATTAGTGGTATACCCACTAATTATGACATCATTCATGTGCCCTACTTGGGACATACACAAGATCCCACTAATTTTTCATATCTTCACTTTGGNCCCCCCCCCCCCCCCCTCTTTTCCAACAAATATGGAATAATATATATCTATTTACATAATGTTAAAAATTATATTAGAAAAAAAGAAAAGTCTCCAACGGGAACAAGAAGCAGCCCGTTTTTGTTGCTGTCAATATTGTCGATTCCGGCGAGTTTTCTGGCCATAATATCCATTTTCAAGGTAAAATCATGTTCATCTCCTACTCCATTTTCTTTCAAAAACCAAGCTTCAAAATAATTTTCCCGCCATTTTAGAAATTTGAGAAATCTTCCATAATCAGTTGATAACCCATTAGTAGATACATTTCTTTAGTTTAAAAGCATTAAAAATATATTTCGCCACTGCAGAAGCTGAATTTTTAACCCCAATCTCATCCAGTCACATTTTTGTACGGATTCTGTAACTCATAGATCGTTAAAGACTGATAATGTAATCTAGTATCGATATTTGTAGTCTATAATGGCAGTAGTTGAATTTGTTGTTGCTGGTGGAGATTATATGGGAGTATGGGATGAGACTCTCAAAAGCTGGAATTGAAAATATTTTAGTAAGACGACAGTGCCCATTCTGTTGCATCACAATGGTTCATATGATGATATGATTGCAAGCATAATTGAGGTCGGTGAGTTAACTTGCGAGCCAAATGACTTTGTGATTAGCTATCAAATGAATGGGAGGGGGG
Organism: Solanum stenotomum; assembly: GCF_019186545.1. Classification (NCBI taxonomy): domain Eukaryota; kingdom Viridiplantae; phylum Streptophyta; class Magnoliopsida; order Solanales; family Solanaceae; genus Solanum; species Solanum stenotomum. Next base: position 50,021,454 of record NC_064282.1, read on the forward strand.
AAATACATCCCACATTCATAAAAAAATGATTGGCACGTTAGCTGGTACATGTTAGATATTGGCGGTATTGATGTCTCTAGGCCTACATTGAGGATAAACGTCAATGTGAGGCCTCCAATTGAACCAACGAATTCATTTAACGACGACAGTGATTCTATTGGAAATGAAAGATTGGGTGATCATGCAAAGGAGAGCTTGGGTGACCATTCAAATGAGAGTTTGGGTGATCATTTAATGAATGTGGAAAATCAGCCAGTAGATGCGAAAGATCCCGAACGTAAATATTGTGAAGAAATGCAGGGAGAACGGGAATTGATATCACAATCTAACCATTCCTTCTCCGATGGAACTAATTTATGCATAAATCAAACTTTCACTAACAAGAATAAGTTTCAATTGTTATTAGCCGAAGCAGCGACAAAGAAATTTGTTGATTTTGCTACTTTGAGGAGTTGCACTAAATATTTAAAGGTGAAATGTGTATCTCACAATTGTGCATGGATGTTGCGGGCGAGGAAATATGAGTGTTCGAATAGATTTCGTATCTACAAGTATATTGACGAGCATAGTTGTGGCATTGAACATGCCAACAATAGCCATAGAAAAATATCAATCAAAGTCATTGCTTCAATTTGTGTAAATATGTATCGTGATGACAAGGGTCCAAATATTAAAGAGATTCAAAGGGCTATGTTTAATTTGTTTCGTTGTAGTCCAAGCTATTGAAAATGTTGGAAGGGAGGTGTGATTGCCAAGGAAATGATCCGAGCGACAGCGGAGAACGGATATTCATGCTTACTGGTTGTTTCCTACATGATCGAGACTCTTAATGTTGGTTCTAGCTATAGTATCATGGTAAACAAGGATAGTCATAGATTCATGTATTATTTCTTGGCCTTCGGTGCTTGCATTAAGGGATTTGCGTTAATGGTATTGTGAACGTTTACAATCATGTTCACCACAGATATTGTATGAGGCAGCTTGGTGAAAATCTCCGCGTAAATCATCATTGTGGAGATTACCTTTAATTTTACTACAATGTGGCAAAGGCCTATTCTTTGGAGGAGTTTAACAATCATTTTGTAGAATTCAAGAACAAATTCCCCACGACAGTCGTCGTCCTTGAGTATGATATTGGTTTTGAGAAGTGGAGAAGGGAACATTTTCCTAGCAATAGATATGATGTGGTGACCACACATATCGCCGAGTTACTCAATGCTATGTTTATAGACTAGAGAGAGTATCCCGTGGCATCAATATTTAAATTCGATTGCTAAGAGATTCGGAGAATTATTTAGGGAGAGGCATGCATATATCCTCAAATCAATGGGTAATCAAATGATGTCTATTGTTGAAAAATTGCAAGAAAAAAAATGATTGAGGGCGACTCCTTGTATGTGGAGAACATAACCGGGGACGACAATCAATTTACCATATTCGGTGCGGGTGTTACTGCCTATGTGAACTTAATAGAAAAGTCATGTTCTTGTAGGGAATATGACTTGATCAAGATACTTTGTGCTCACGCGATTGCCGCTTTGCGATCGAAGCATGGCAATGAATATGGTATGAACATTTATGAGTATTCTTCGCCTTTGTATAAAGTTGAATCATACCTCCTTGCATACTTAGATTCTATTAATGTTGTCCCTCTCGAGTAAGAATGGTGTGTGCCAGAAGAAGTGCTTAATGTGAATATTCTTCCACCTCTTGTCAAGATCAAGCTTGAAAGAAAAAGAAGAAAATGTGTCAAAGGTGTCGGTGAGAATTTTAAAAGCAAGATAAGGAACAAATGTTCAATTTGCAAGAGAACCACATGTGTGAACAACAACAAATCTTAATTAAGCTTGGTTGAATTCGTTGATTGAATGAGTTTTTATAATCAAGCTACTTTTTTTTGGTTGCTAGCATTTTGGTCGATTTAATGTCAGCTATTATCGTAATTACTGATCATGATCTAACATAGATCAATCAAAAGATGACATATATTTTGTACACTGTCTATTAGTGTTTATTATCGAGTCTACTCATTGTGTATTAAGCTGTGTATTATTAATATATGAAAATTCATGATATTCGTAATGCAATGATTTTAATGCATGAATTAGAATATGATTAAAGAAGGAAGTGCTCTAAAAAAATCAAAAAGATTATACTAAAATTGTGACTATTTTTAATGCACCAAATCAAACAATGCTTAAGAAATAATCTAAGTATAACTAATCCACGATAATTCTCTATGTGTGTGGTGCATTGATGCTTATCGTGACCAACAACACTAACCTACTGTACGAGTGTCTACGATCGTCAATAATATAGTAACCCAACTAAAGGTTAGGGTCGTGTCCCAAGGGAGTGGTTTTGAGGATTGATAGAAAAATAAAATTTACTTCTAACTAGTCGTGGCTAAAGACATTAACGAGTAAAACATAGTAAATTAAAAGGGGTGACACGAAAGTGTCAAATATCAATTTGGAATTTTATCACAAGTAGTAAAAATAACAAAAATAACAAGAAAATCAAGTATAGGGAAAAGTTCTTGGGGTGTGAATGCAGTACAAGTTGAGATAAATCATTAGGTACATGCCTTCGATAGGAAATTTGCAAGATAATAGTGACTAGGTTAAGCTTTAGATGGAAATAAGTTTCCTCTCGGGCAACTTACCCCGTTTCAAATGCGTTCCTCCTTACCACACTCACTCTCTCGAGCTGAGTGTTAGGATATAGGACTAGGGCTCACCCTCTCAGGCTGAACCTCATGTCGACCCACTCCTTAGGCCATCTGTCTAGCGGTTTTGGTTTCGCGACCTCCCTCTCAGGAAGGCCAAAAACACATGGGTGGTTTTGTATTTGCAACTACAAACCCATTAAATTAAACCACAACCACTAGGTGAAATCACCATTAAAATACATCTAACCTATCAGCAAGCAAGACCTAACAACAATATCAACACATTTTTGCTAAATCACACCCCAAGAATGGTGGGTTTTAACCACACATCAAGAAATAACAAAATACACCTAAAATGGTACTAAAATCAAATGGGTATAAAAAATTAAACCTTGATTTCAGCAAATGAAGAAGAATGGAGAAGACCCACTTCCAACTTGGTGAAGATGAAATCCTTATTTCTTCAAGTCTCCCAAAACCCTCTCCAAACTTGAGAGAAAATATCCCAAAAAGTACTATTCTATTCTGGAAATTAAAATTAATGTTCAACTCCTAAAAAATAATAACAAGTTTAGTATTTATAGACTTTAGAAAATAGTGTTGGCGGATATTTCGGCAAGGTTAGTCGGAATCGCCGATTAACTCGGTGATTCACCCTTTGGTGTAGTTCGTCGCCGTCTTGCACTAGCCTTCAGCGTCTTCGTGCTATGTGTCATTGGGTGGTATAGTACTGCTCCGCGAAACTATTCGGCGAAGTGTCGACTGCTTATTTCATTGCCTTTTTTTATCCTTCTCCTTCAGGGCTTCGCGTACTGGAACAAAGGATGAAGTGCATCCTATCGGCGAGTCGCCTAGTGTGCTTGGCGATACGCAGGCTTCAACTTCTTCGTTCTTTTCAGCCTTTTTGTTCATTTTTGTGCCTAAGTGTCCATGCTTCCACCAAAACTTCAAATACCTGAAACTTAAGAGTTGTCATCAGTTATTGAGACAAAATAAGCATTTGAGGACACTATTTCTATCAAAATAAAGCCCTAATAGAGTCCAATTCGTGGACTCATCAACACCCCCAACTTAAACATTTGTTTGTCCTCAAGCAAACTCTAGTTCAGTCGTTCAACAAGGTGTCTCAAATAGTGTTACACAAGACTCAATCATGAATGCACACAACAAGACTCAATTTACTTATGCAAGGATCAATTGTGTACTCAAAGATTCAAGTTGTGACACACAATTACCAAAGATTCTCATGCTCACAATACTTGTTTTTTGTGCAAGTTCAAGCTCAACAAAAAGTAGCTCAATGCCTGCACATAAAAGATGATTCCATATTTACACACAGAGGTTAATCAATTCAAAACCAGGAATCAAATGCAATGCTCACACTCAAAAACGAGGAACACAATGCATGTTTTCACCCATAGGTTTGCCTTTATTTTCCAATCGACTTTCGATTCGGCTTACTCGGGATCAAAAAGGTCTTTATAAGGCTTGTAATGGAGATGAGTGCAAATGTATGGTCATTTAGGCTCAGTGACTTCTTCCTCGTGAGATGTGGTACTCTCAAGGCATTCCCTTCTTTTCCTTTATCAATTTTTTTTCTAGTGCTTCTAAGTCATCTTTTTATTCACCTTTATGGATTGCTTGGAAACCCAATTTCTTTTGTACTTTATTCCACCGGTTTTTTTTTCATCGTTCTGCAACACCCTAGGTTAAGGGGAACTTTTCTTGCACTTCTTGACTTCTCCTTTTCCTTTTTCACCACACCCCCAACTTAGGCTTTTGGCCTAAGTTGGCTATTTGTTAAACCACAAATCAAGAAGATTATAGGTAGTGGGTCAAGTAAGGTATAGGGTTCATCAATGTTCTTCCAAAGAAAGGTAAGGCTCAAAGGGTGTTCAAAAGAGTTTCACACGCTCACGGGTAGGCCACAAAAGAGGTATATCAAATTTGGTTCACACTCTTTAAAGTTGCCTAAGATCATTTCAAGAGGACACCTTTCTACATCAATCAGACTAACAGGGAAAATTCTAGGTTTATTCATGCATGGTTCAAAGCAAACTAATCACACAAAGCATCAACACTTAAAGCAAACAAGACTACACACTTTCCCTAGTGTGCAATGGTCATTACAAGAGAATTAATTCGATGCAAAGAGTTCACATATTGTTTATGCAACTTCATTTGGCCTTATCGTAGCCGTACATTCATGTTCGTTCAATTGAGAGCACTATTCAAGTCATTGGTATTGATCGAAACTGAGACTTAAATTTGTACGAGAACAACCACTTTCAANTGGCTATTTGTTAAACCACAAATCAAGAAGATTATAGGTAGTGGGTCAAGTAAGGTATAGGGTTCATCAATGTTCTTCCAAAGAAAGGTAAGGCTCAAAGGGTGTTCAAAAGAGTTTCACACGCTCACGGGTAGGCCACAAAAGAGGTATATCAAATTTGGTTCACACTCTTTAAAGTTGCCTAAGATCATTTCAAGAGGACACCTTTCTACATCAATCAGACTAACAGGGAAAATTCTAGGTTTATTCATGCATGGTTCAAAGCAAACTAATCACACAAGGCATCAACACTTAAAGCAAACAAGACTACACACTTTCCCTAGTGTGCAATGGTTATTACAAGAGAATTAATTCGATGCAAAGAGTTCACATATTGTTTATGCAACTTCATTTGGCCTTATCGTAGCCGTACATTCATGTTCGTTCAATTGAGAGCACTATTCAAGTCATTGGTATTGATCGAAACTGAGACTTAAATTTGTACGAGAACAACCACTTTCAACACAAGCGGTGGCGAAATTTTTTGAAAAATAATAATAATTTTTCAGAAGGGTCAAAATCGTTTTGCAATTTAATATAAAAGGAGTCATAATCTCAAACATCCACGAAAAGCAGTGTAAACACAATTTTAAACAGAACATCCTAAATATATACAAAACACGAATCACAAATAGCACACAAAAGGTGAACCTTACCCCACCACAAATAAAAGTGTTTGTCCTCAAATGCAAATAATACAGAATCCAAAAGGCAAAGTAAAGAAAGATAAGACATAGAAAGAGGTAAAGAAGGGTCATGTCTATGCAGTCTCTCTATCTTCTAGGACATCAGTGCCCGATGCATCTCCTTAAAGTAAAAAAATTGGTCTCCAGAGTACTGTTGTTTTGGTTCTTATGGTTTGCCTTTGCCTTGGCCTCTGCAACAAGATTAGTTGCAATCATCTGGTCTATCTCATGAGTTGCTTCAAAGGCCTGTATTGCATTAGCAAAACTTCGAGCCCATGGAGGCACACTAGGTTCGATGGTAATTCATCTTTTTGCCCTGGCTTCCTTGGTATATTTCCTTTGTATGGCTAGCTCTGCTTTCTTTTCATCTTTGTTAAACTTTCGTGCTCTTATGTGCCTGGGTGGATCATTTCTCCCTGGGACTTTTGGTCTAGAAATTTCTGCAAAGACTTCGAGGATAAGTTAGATAGTAATTCAAACAGGAGCAAAAAGGTGTTTCTAAGTGTGGAATCGCTAAGCCAAGCTAGTTGGCGAGGTGCTTGTCCTATTAGGCTAATCCGTTGAAAATGATGTACAAATGATACAAGGGCGCAGACAAAGGGCAAACAAGGAATCTTTCAGCGAGTCGTCGAGTGCATTGCGCGAATTAAACTGACCACTGAAAGTCACAGATTAATAAATACATAAAGTATTCAGTTAAAGGCGAAATGGGGACGTTAGGCGAACCATCGAGCAGTTCGGCGGATTTTGTTCATCTCGCCGATCAGCTCAACGTGTTTTCAACCCAGCCTTTCAAATTTCACCACGCAACCCAAGATAATGCAACATGAGCTTATATAACTCAATTTCAATGGAGACCCATAGAAACCTCTATTCCTACAGCGTAACAATTCAGCTCAAAGCATAGCTAAGTAGGAGTCTCTCAAATCATGCAGAAAATACCAAATCCTAATCGATAATATATGGAATCCCAATAACTTATAGACTCAACAGAGATTTTATGCTATCAATCATTATATGAATGAGTACAAATTTTGATAAAATAACTGAGGGGTTCGATTACCAATCTTTGGTGCCGATTTAGATAGTACTGACATGCTAGGCGGCAATGCGATCCTATTTCGAGCACAATCCAACACTTAAAATACTCTAGAAGTGCAAAAAATAAAATGCTAGAGTGCGGGTGTGAGTTTGATAGGATGAAGTAGTGAGAGAAAGTGAATGAAATAGAACTTTTAAACCTGTGGCTTGCAAAAACCATCCAGTTCCTTCTCATTCGGCGATGTTAGTCAAGTTTACCCATTCACTCGGCGATGCACCAAGTGTCTAGTTTGTTCGCCAATTGTAACAGGCTCCGCAGCTCATGCAAGGATTCCAATCGACAGTTTGCATCGAGGTCACTGACATGGTCGGCGATGAGCCACTAATTTTCTTCAGACCGCTAAGTTTTACAGGATCCAAGATGATAGTGCCTTGAGTCAGACGGCGGAAAGAATCAAGTTCGCCGATCTTGTCGGCGATCCGCCAACTGGACCTGTTGCTTGCCTCCATATACTATTTCAATCACCTCCCTTACTTTAACTTGTACAAATAACACACCATTATTCTACTAGTAGTTAAGAAATACTTGAAGGGTTTTGGGTTGCCTCCCAAATAGCGCCTTAGTTAACGTCGTGGCACGACACAAGTTAGCACCTAAATTTCACTTTTAGGGTTAGCCAAAACATCGTTTTGCAACCCATTTCCTTGTGCTTGATGGAGATGAGGCATTACATGACCTAGGAAAGTTTCAATCAGCTGGATGGATCTAGAGTGAGAACCGCTCATTTGGTTTAGCACTTCTACATTTTCTCTAATCTTCTCCAGCACTCTATCTTGCTCATTTAGCTTTTAAAGAATGGTTACTAACATAGCTTCAATATGTTTATTCTCAATGTCCATAGATCCTCCTTACTCAATAGGTGGTTTGCATTTGATCTTCTCTTTAGACATCACCTTCAGCTCTTCGACCTTTTGGGTCAAGTTATCCATCTGACCCAACAAAATGATCAGTTGTTGGTCCTTCTCAGTATCCTTGCTGGTTTTCGCCACAAGATCAAGGAATTTGGCTGCGGTCTCATAAGGATATTTCTCACGACCACCTGGCATAAGTTGGTCGACTAACCCTCTATTTCCGAGATTCAGACTCATGTAAAAGCATTTCAGTAGAACTAAATCAGGGATTTCATGAGTTGGGCATTGTATCAATAGTGTTTTAAACCTCAGCCACGACTCATGAAAAGGTTCTCCTTCTAGATGCTTGAAGTTCAAGATGTGATCCCTGAATCTCATCACTTCTACTGGGAGGTACTCCATTGGTCCACCATCTCCATCATGTATACTCATTATCCTGGCTCAACACAGAAATAAGCAAAACAAAACTACAATTTAGATTAGTTACACTAAAACTAGAAAGAATTAAAAATTCTATTTCACTACGAATTCCCAAATAACAGCACTCCATGGAAGCGGCGCCATTTTGATGCTTATCGTGACCAACGACACTAACCTATGGTTCGAGTGTCTACGATCATCAATAATATAGTAACCCAACTAAAGGTTGGGTCGTGTCCCAATGGAGTGGTTATGAGAATTGATAGAAAAATAAAATTTAGTTTTAACTAGTCGTGGCTAAAGATATTAACGAGTAAAAACATAGTAAATTAAAGGGGGTGACACGAAAGTGTCAAATATCAATTTGGGATTTTGTCACAAGTAGTAAAAACAACAAAAATAACAAGAAAATCAAGTATGGGAAAAAGTTCTTGGGATGTGACTGCAATACAAGTTGAGATAAATCATTGGGTACATGCCTTCAATAGGAAATTTGCAAGATAATAGTGACTAGGCAAAGCTTTAGATGGAAATAAGTGCCCTCTCGAGCAACTTACCCCGTTTCGAATGCGTTCGTCTCAGACACCCATTTGCCACATGAAGGCAAGCCTACACCATACCCCACTCAGTCTTTTGAGCTGAGTGTTAGGATATGGGTCTAGGGCTCACCCTTTCGGGCTGAACCTCATGTCGACTCACTCCTTAGGCCATTAGTCTAGCGGTCTTGGTTTCGCGACCTCCCTCTTGGGAAAGCCGAAAATACATGGGTGGTTTTGTATTTTCAACTACAAACCCATTAAATTAAACCACAACCACTAGGTGAAATCACCATTAAAATACATCTAACCTATCAGCAAGCAAGACCCAACAACAATAGCAACACATATTTGCTAAATCACACCCCAAGAATAGGGGGTTTTAGCCACACATCAAGAAATAACAAAATACACCTAAAATGATACTAAAATCAAATGGGTATAAGAAATTAAACCTTGATTTAAGCAAAGGAAGAAGAATGGAGAAGACCCACTTCCAACTTGGGGAAGATGCAATCCTTCTTTCTTCAAGTCTCCCAAAACCCTCTCCAAACTTGAGAGACAATATCCCAAAAAGTACTATTCTATTATGGAAATTAAAATTAATGTTCAACTCCTAAAAATTAATAACAAGTTTAGTATTTATAGACTTCAGAAAATAGTTCTGGCGGATCTTTCCGCGAGGTTAGTCGGAATCGCCGATTAACTCAGCGATTCACCCTTTATTGTAGTTCGTCGCCGTCTTGCACTAGCCTTCAGCGTCTTCGTGCTCTAAGTCATTGGGCGGTATAGTACTGCTTAGCGAAACTATTCGGTAAAGTGCCGACTGCTCCTTTCATCGCCTTTTTGATCCTTCTCCTTCAGGGCTTCGCATACTGGAACAAAGGGCGGAGTGCGTCCCTTTGGCGAGTCGCCAAGTGTGCTTGGCGATACGCAGGCTTCAGCGTCTTCATTCTTTTCAGCCTTCTTGTTCTTTTTTGCGCCTAAGTGTCCATGCTTCCACCAAAACTTCAAATACCTTAAACTTAAGAGTTTTCATCATATATTGAGACAAAATAAGCATTTGAGGACACTATTTGTATCAAAATAAAACCCCAAATGAGTCCAATTTGTTGAATCATCATGTATGTATGACCAATAAGATTTACATTTTGACATTAGTAAGGTCTATTCGAATTTATATCTATGTTAAAGCATTGTTGATACTTCACCTACTAGAATCTGACACTTATATATAGACCAAAACTAGTAGAATTTAGAAAAGACTAATTAATTAATAATAAATTATATTTTTGAAATTTATCCAATTAAATAAGTTTAAACAAGCCATATGATCATGTAAGAGTCCATATAAATTGAGTGTGGTGATTAGAGATGTATGAGGAAGAGTTGTGGTTATACAATCAACATCCTTAGAACAATGTTTGAGAAAACATAAGTATGTGTGAGGATGTCACTTGTTCAACCACACATTGTTGATTGCCACCCCAATTTATGTAGACTCATACATGATCACATGCTTATGTTCTAAAGATGTTGATTGTATAACCACACATAACAAGTTACATCCTTACAACATACTAATACTTTCTCAAACATTGTTCTAAGGATGTTGATTGTATAACCACAACTCTTCCTCATACATCTCTAATCACCACATTCAATTTATGTGGACTCTTACATGATCATATGACTTGTTTCAACTTATTTAATTGGATAAATTTCAAAAATATAATTTATTATTAATTAGTTATTGTCTTTTCTAAATTCTACTAGTTTGGTCTATATATAAGTGTCAGATTCTAGTAGGTGAAGTATCGACAATGCTTTAACATATATATAAACCCGAATATACCTTACTAATGTCAGAGTGTAAATCTTATTGGTCATACATACACCACGCACATAGAGATGTCGATTGTATAAAAGGTCTATATATTTTGATAACCATTAAATATTTAGCTATACAAATTTTACTACGGTAACAAAAGATTAAATTTCACTTTTTCAACGGTAACATCTGGTTATTTTTTTGTATAAAAGGAAGGCAATCCCTCATAAATAACTCAAACACCTCCATTTTTACAATGTCTCAAGCATCTCAAACATCCAAAGCAAAAAAGTCTTACAATTGTCATTGTGGTAATCCAACTACGTTGAGGACGTCACATACCAATACAAATCCAGGTCGACAATTCTTTAATTGTGCAGTTGGCATATGCTCATTTTTTAGGTGTGATGAGTCCGAGATTTGGACTCATTTGGAGATTTTTTTTATATAGTTTTAGTGTCCTCAAATGCTTAATTTGTGCCATAAACTGATGTTAAAGCCTTAATTTTCATGTATATGGATTGAGGAGTAAAACAAGGACACTAACATGCAAAAAGGAACAAAACAAACTGAAAAAGTGAAGAAAGGCGAACTTGATGATCGCCAAGAGCACTTGATGAATCGTCGAGTGACTATTTTGACCGCCTAAAGTTCCAATGTGTCAGCCCTGAGGGAAGAAACCAAGTCGGCGACAGGAAAGGGGCAGTTGGCGAATCGCCGAGTAGTTTCGCGATGACAAGATAGATCGCCCAAAGTTACAGGACTTGAGGATGCTGAGAGCCAATGCCAAAAGGTGATAGAAGAGAGCAAAGGGTGGTTCGCCGAGCCATTCGGCGAAACCGACTTACCTTGTGTAATGGCCCTTCGTGGCTAATTTTTGGCAACTATAAATTGAATTTTGAACTGTTAATTTAGGAGTTCGCTCCCAGTTCTCTCTTCCAGATTTTAGCTCACTACCATTTTAGAATAGTTTCTCAGTAGACTTGAAGGTTTTTGGAGATTCAATTCGAAGATTTTGCAAGTGGGTTACTGATTTTCTTCAAGACATCAATGATTGTGTCCTTCACTTCATCTGTATATGGCTTAAACGTTTTCATGTAATTCTGTCCCATCTCACGGATAGTAGGGGTGAGGTATGGGTGTACAATCTAAAATATATATATAAATATTACACAATGTTCACTAATTTAAAAATATTGTTAGATTAAACAAATAAATGTATACATTCGTACTTCTTCCTTTGTACTTAAATGGATCACCTTCAACTATATTATCGCTCTTTGATGTGTACCATCTTAGTAAACACGGAATAGACAGTGGAGTGTCCAAAGACTTTCCGGTATACTTTCCAAGATATGGAAAAGCCTCATTTATCCAAACCTGGAATACATAGAACAACAAAAAAATTAATAGAGTATATAAAGTACTACACAAATAAATAAGAGTATATCATAAATCGACTAAATAATTGATAATAATTACCAGAAATGTCCAGGGAAAGCCATACAGAGCATAAGATGCATTCTTCTTTTCATTATACATTCCCCCTTGCTTCCTCAAATTAATTCGATTCTTCAGATAGGTCAATGTTAAATCAAAGGACTGTTTTCCCCATGGATAACTTTTGAAGAAATTCAAATCATCTTCCATCTTGATATGGTTTGAATCCACAATCTTAGACCGATCATGGGAAAGCAATATCGAGTGGACGAACCAAACTAAAGAGCACTTCAATTTCTGCTCCTTATTTAATTTGTTACTATTTATTAATCTCATTAACTTTGCACCAGTGATGTTCTTGTTCCTTGTCACCTTGAAATGAAAATTCTCGCCTTTTCTAAAGACTTTGTTCAGTTTTGATTCACGGGGGTATGCTGAGCAATTCTGCCCCGTAATCAACGCAAATTCTTTTAAGCCAAAACATGCAGGCTTATCATTCACACAAAACCAAATTTCATGCAACTTTTTGTCATTTCTCACACGTCGCAATAACATATAATGGACAATCTGTGAACTTAATTAAAATAATTCTGAATGTGCCTCAAATGTCCAAAGTAAGTACTATTAAATTCATTATAAAGTTTTTGTTTAACCAGAATTTTCCTAAACTCACGATAAACTATCATCCTTGATCTTACAGAGATCTTTGCTGGAAACAATCCTACCTCATCTAACCATGTCGCTAGGTTATACAACTCACCTGGGATATCTCTTGGACAAATTGTCAAGGAAAAGGGATCATCCTCATCTTGACTAGTGTCTCTACTACTCTCCTCGCTATCACTTTCTCCTTCACTACTCTCAACATTACTAGCATCAACACTACTGTCCTGGTAGTTGTCAATCTCTGCCATTGTTTCAGTTTCTGAATCAAGCTCGGATTCTTCGACTACAATTTTTTTCTTTTTACAAGTTTTGAAAACTTCTTCTGCCTTTCGTTTCTTACTTCTAAGAGCAACATGAGCAGATGGTTTAGTGCTTCCACCTCTAGTTTTAGCCATACTTTATAATCTACAAGCAAAAACATATTTATCGACCACTAGTTTATTAACATAAGCAGAGTAATCCTCAAATAAAACATACAAAATAAATAGCAGATCCAACAGAAATCAACAATGCGATTGACAGAAACACCACTAAAGTCAATCAAAGTTTAGTAAAAAATTCAAAATCAATAGGCGAGATAAACATAAAAAAAATAATTAAAAATAAGTAACCAAATAGGGTCAAATATTTATATCCACACAAAAACGTCATTAGAGACCACAAATATTCATTGAATACGACGAAAATTTTTTTATCCCAAACAAGAACATAAAGAAAAACAGTCCAAAAAAAGGGTCATTAAATCATTACACTACCATAACAAAATAAACAACCAAATACGGCTAAAAATTATCAAAAAACACCATTACAGAAGATTCAACTTACCAAAGATGAAAGCTTTGAACTTGGGGAAGAAGATTGAATAAAACAGATGAAGATTTGAGAGGGGTTTAGGACGATGAAAAGGTTGAATAAGTTAATGGAAGAGAAGTGGATAGAGAAGAGTAGCGTATGATTACACTGGTTTAATCTTTCAAGAATAGAAGAAGTTCTTGAAAGATGAAAAGTCTTGCACTTGGAGAAGAAGAAACGTCGGAACAGAAACAGAGATTCAGAAAATATTTGCCTCGATTTTCATCAAATAATAATAATTTTTAAAATGTATGGGGATTATAATATATTATTGTAAAGTTGTATCTTTTCCCCAAGTTTTAAAAATAATAAATAAGCCCATGACCCCACATTCACAAATATACCCCAAGTTTTAAAAAGGCCAAAGAGACCCATGACCCCACACTTTTTCCTTTTTTAAAAGTGTGCAAAAATAAATTAAGTGGGTATAGAGTAAATTAAGTTATAAAGGTGGCTACAATACCAAATCTTCTTAAGAAACTAGATAGTTTTACCATTGTACCCTGTTTTCTTAAAACTAACAATGATTTCTCGATACGACCCCTTAGGAGAAAAATAGCTAAAATGCAGAATTCGACATACACTCTATCACATACCAAACAAATTCCGGATGATAAACTTGATATACATACTTTTAAATGTCTAAATACGTTTGGAAATCATGATAAAACAATAGGAGTAGTTTTTACAATAACATTTTTTTATCATAAATAACATGCAAGTACATCAATGTAAATAACGTTCCATTCATGCATGCTACATCAGTATATGTAAATACAACCAAAAAATTGTCATGGAACCTCTACGACAAGAAATGAAATAATCAATCGAGACTGACCGTGGTGAGTACTCAAAAGATTGATTCTTTGTAGCCTATATCACCAAAATCAACAAAAGAAACATGGAGTTGTTGCGGTTCAGATAGTGTACATGGTCGCTCACGTAATATAATGATAAGACAAGAGTGGTGCACCCACAAGGACTTAATGTTAGCTTATACTATTTAAACTTTTGTGAATTCTTTATTCAAGTAACTTCCCATGATCAGTTTCGATTGTATCTTTACTACTAGTTACAACTAATAAATAATGCACGAAAAATTATTGATAGAACAAGTAAGGATTTATTAATAAGATGAGGATGTTCCAAGGTTATGGAAACTGCATAAATCCCGTTGAGTTTCCCGATTAATTGATCGCACGATTACATCTAGGTCACTGGTTGACAAGATTAATTTATTCTCCTCCAATTTCTTCTTGGACAATAACAGACCTAGATACAAGTTAATCTAACTCTTTATTTCTAAAAAAAAAAAAAAGGTCTCTAGTAATCTCTATATAACAACGTAACCAAGTAAGATGATTAACTATGTCTAGCTTAATCTCGAATTTGTCCCCCTTAGATGAGGTTAGGGACTCACTCTACTCGCAGCTATTCCCAATCTACAATATTTATCATCATGTGAGGTGAACAATGATGGTGAAATATATAACTTTTTGATCTTACATCAACACACCACACTTAAGTTCTTGATCGACCTCCTGTAAGCCTTGAATTCATGACTAGCCTATAACATAAATACTCGCGGAATTACCCTATTTGATCAGGCATAAGGCTAAAGGTGCCACGACCACAAACAACAAGACTTATTACATATTATTCTATTTTTGGAACACTGCTTCTTTTATGTGGACTTCTCGAATTATATCTAATCACCACATCCAATTTATGTCAAACTTCTTGAATTATATCTATATTATGCATTGATATAGCTGATAAAATATACTAATATCACAGATTGAGGCAGCATTGTTAAGTTATGTCAATTTGAGGTAAAAAATTGGTTTTGAAAAAGATGTGAAAATATAGGAGCCAAAACTTGTTTTAAAACTGAATGCCGGTACCAACTTCTTGAAATAATTGTAGGCAACTTATTTTATTTTGCTTGAACATAGTATATTTTAATCTAGTGGTACTTATTGCTTGATAACAATCAAAGACTCTAAGTTAGGGGTGTTGATAAGCTTTGAGTTTATAGCACATCTTGTTGGTGGAAATTAAAAGATTACAAATTACAATTGAAAAATAAAATGAAGAATAAAAATCTCTTATGGCTGAGGCACATATTTCCCGCTTTTTAAAGGAATTTCAAGCGCAGTGTAACAAATGTTTTCACCGGTCCAACATTAGTCCTTCTTAACTTGTCCTCTCCAAGATACAACAACCTAATCACAGAGGATAATTCAACAAACTCTGGACAAGAGTTAAGTCCAAATCTCCACAAATAGAACGCCTCCCTTCAACTACTGAGAAGATCTCTTTTTGACTAATTTGCATGAACTCTCTATTTTCTTGTACTAAAAAAAATGAAGATCACCACTATTTATAATTGAGAAAGTATAGATTAATGCAGCAACAATTAATATTGCCATTACCCCAACAATCTGCTGCACATGAGAAGTCCACCAACGGATAGAAACCAACGACTACTAGCAACGCAAAGATGCAAATTCTTAGAATATTGAAATTTCACACTAACAATCTCTCATTCATTTTAATATTAATAAGAGAGTCTATCAGCAGAAGGAAAATTACTATATATGCATAATGAAAGTGTGTTCTGCATTGAACCTCCACTTAGTAAATTTAAATAGTGATTTTTACTCCATAATCATAGTAGTCTCAGACTTGTACTATGATTTCTTAAGAGAAATAAAATATCATTGCCTGCATATAATAATCAAGGTGTTGATATGAGCTTTAAAAGTCAACACGTTACGACTTTGTGCTATTCCGATTTCATCAGTGCTTTAGAGAATAAGCTCAATTTTCATAGAAAGATGAGCTTTTAAAGTCAGCACGTTACGACCTTGTGCTATTCTGATTCCGTTAGTGCTTTAGAGAATAAGCCCAATTCTCATAGGAAGTGGCCTACTTCCACACTCACATAGGTGAAATATGTCGAGAATGCTCATGTAAGTTCAATACTCCACTCATACGGACTACAAATTTTCATCAAGAGTTTTGTAAACTCAATTTTCACAAATCACTACAGGAAACAATGCACCCCACATCATGGGGAGGGAACAAAAATTAGTGCATTTTTTCACAAGAAGTCATCATATGATTCGTTTTTTCCCATTGAACCTAGTTATAGGATCTCTAGTCTTTAGGTTGGGTTTCCTCATATATGACTCAAGGATATATAGGCTTCAATCTCATCCACTCGATGTTCTCCAAACCTTTTCTCTCGTTAAGGCCTTATTAAGAGGATCTACAAAATTATCACAAGATTTGATATAATCAATATTAATGGTACCACTTGTCAAATATAATCTCATATTATTGTGTTTCTTACTTGTATGTCTGGATTTACCATTGTAATAATGATTTTGAACTCTACCAATTGTAGTAGTGTTATCACAATGAATTAAAATAAGAGGAATTGATTTTTTTAAAGTAAGGTATTTGAAATAATAAATCTCTCAACCAATTCGCTTCCTCACTAGCTGAAGCTAAAACAATTAGTTATACCTCCATGATAGAGTTAGCAATTATAGTTTCCTTTTTTGATCTCCCACAAATATCACCATCACCCAAAATAAAATTATAGCCCATGTAGAACGTGAATCACTTGATAAGGTGTTCCAATGTGCATCAGAAAAGCCTTCAAGTACAACAAGACCAGGTCCCTGAGGTACATGACCAGGTTTCTAACATTTGTAAGATTGACAATATGCTCACTCTTGCCACAAACAAAGCATGGTACCTTATCTTGAACTTGTTAATTTTGTCCTTTTGATTATTTCCTTCATTATTTTCTTGGGAGGTCTACCATTATTTTTCTTGAAATTTTATTTTTTTAGGCTTCATATAAGTATTTTTGTGAGAATCAAGAGTAGCATTATTTGAAATAATTTACCTTCGTTATGATGTTGCTCTCTTCTAATTGTAAAAGTGCATCATGGCCCCTTGCCTCCTCTTCCATGTGGATTCACATTATCAACATCTCAAGAGAGGTTTTTTTTTTAATTTGTGGCTCGTTCTTTTTTTGAAATTCGTTCAAAGACGGAGGAAGTTTGTCTATTATGTCACAAACAATAAGGTTATTTTTTTTCAATTCTGATCTCCTCGGACCTGAGTTCTCTAACAATCATTGTAAAGTCTTGAGCTTGGTCTACCACTGATTTGTTATCCACCATTTGAAAGCGAAAAAATCTACTAGCCACATATTTTTCACTCCAGCCTCTACGACATCTTACTTACTTTGTAATACTTTCCAAATTTTCTTTGCACTACAATAATTTCTATCGTAATACTCATAAAAATTATAAGATAGACAATTAAGAAAACAATACCGATACTTATAGAAATCACCATCGTACTTTTTCACTTTTTCTAGATGAGAAATAAGCTTATCATATCATTCATAGAAGTATTATCAACTTTATTAAGATTCTTCTCAGTTAACACATAAGAAACATTGAGAAGACTTAAGTAGAAAAATACTTTACACCTCCATTTCTTGAAATAGTTACCATTGAACCGAAATGACTTTTTAAGATCTCTCATCTTGACATCTGCGGATTATTCAATTATAGCCATTTTGAATCTCCTTAAAATTGTTGGTGAATATTAAAAGATTACAATTTATAATTGAAAAATAAAATAAAGAATAAAAATACCTTATGGCTGAGGCACGGATATCTCGCTCTCTTTAAGGAGACTCAAGCTCACTGTAGCAAATGTCTTCACCGGTCCAGCAGTAGTCCTCATTGACTTGTCCCATCCAAGATACAACAACCCAACCGCGAAGTATAACTCAACAAACTCTGGACAAAAAGAACACATCGCTTAAACTAATAAGAACTCTCTTTTTTACTAGCTTGTATGCACTCTCTCAAAATAAATGAAGACCACCACTATTTATAATTGGAAAAGTCTTTCTATCAATGAATAAGAAGATAATGGCAAAGTAAATAGAGAAGAAAAATGTCCTAGAAGTTACCTAAATTATAATGAATAATCAAAAATAGAGAGTGAAGAAGTAATGGGATACAAAGCCACCAATAAATTATGACATGATATAGCAAGAAATTAGTAACATATGCAATTACTTCAAAATGTAGTACTTCTATAGAGTAAGGCAGTAGCAATTAATATTGTCATTACCCCCACCAATCAGTTGTAGGGATGAAATCCCTTATGGAATCGCTTACTATTTCTGAATTTCAAAAAATAGATCAAAATAACTGGGGATATTATGTGATTTATTAGTATTTTAATTCTTAGTTGGTATTCAAAATATCCGATTCAAGTAGACAAAGAGATGGTTGAATAAAAAAAATTGTTTAGAGTTCAATTTTTTCAGAGGACAAAGCAATATGAATGTTCTATCATGTTCCATCAATACTCTAAAGGGGTTATATACGATATATCCGGTGTGGAAGTAGGCCAACATTTCTATTGGAAAATAGGGGGTTTCCAAGTACATGGCCAAGTACTTATTACTTCTTGGGTTGTAATTGCTATCTTATTAGGTTCAGCCACTATAGCTGTGCAGAACCCACAAACCATTCCGACTGGGATAAGAGTTCAAATATAAGAGTTATTCTCACACGAAAGTCGAGTCAAAGAAGGAAACTACTAACAAACGAGAAAGTAGAGTTAAAGAAGGAAACAAATAAAAGAGAAAGTTGTGTACGAAAAAGATTTGCAATAAAAGGCCAAACTAAATCCTTTTTGTAGTACAACTTTAATTCTTTTCTTTATGCAAATCGGACACCAACTTTCGGACCCTATAAAAGGATGGCAAGGTAGAAGGGATAAAGAGTCTTTTTCACAATCAAGAAACGAGGGGAAGAAAGAGTGAAACAATACGCAAAAGCCTACTAAATTGAGAGTTCATAGGAATAGAATTCAAGAAGTTCTATAGTTAGAATTTCTTTTGTGAAAAAGGTATCTTTGATTCATAGTTAGAGTCATTGTCATAGAATTGTTGTACAAGAAATGGGTTTGGCTTCTTGTAGAGTTGAGTCATTGAGAGATTTGTAACAAGAGGTCGATTTGGCCTCCTGGAGAATAGAGTTAGTCGATTATAGTTAATCAAGATTTCTTGGTAAGGTTATTGATTATCGAGTTGTAATTGTAACATAGTTGTTAAAGAATAAAACAAGGGTTTTTCCCTTCCTTGAGTGAGAAAGGTTTGAACGAAAAGTATTGTATGGCTTCTAAGTGTTCTGTCATAGGCAAATACACAAGAACCTGGTTCTTATTCTAGGGGAAAGGTTTCTTCAATTGGTATCAGGGCGGGTCTTTTTCGTTAAAAGATTCATATCTTGAAAAGAATCAATGGCAGCACCACCTGCCCCACAAGAAGGAGCTTCACAAACTCGACCACCATTGTTCAACGGAAAATACTACGGCTGGTGAAAATTGCATGATGGATCATTTTATCAGAGAAAACCCCAATTTATGGGGAGTTATTCTGGATGGACCAACTATACCTATGAAAACTGGAACTGATGGAGTCACCAAGATCCCAAAAGAAAGGAAGGAATGGGACGTTGCAGACAAACTAGTTATCCATAACAATGCCAAGGTCAAGAAAATCTTGATATGCGGTATAGGTCCAGATGAATGCAATTGAATTTCATCATGTCAGGATGCTAAAGCTATATGGGAAACATTACAAACTGCTCACAAAGGAACAACACAAGTAAAGGAGTCTAAAATTGATAACCTAAACAGGCAATATAAATTGTTTCTAATGGCAGAGGGTGAAACCATACAATAGATGCACACCAAGTTCACCTCATTCATTAATGAGATGTACTCCTTGGGAGAAATAGTTTCGAATGGAAAGGCAGTAAGGAAACTCTTAAGTGTTCTCCCTGAATCATGGGAAAGCAAAGTTGAAGCAATCACTGAAGCTCGTGACTTGGATGCACTAGCTATGGACGAACTAATTAGAAATTTCATTACATACGAACTCAAGAAAAAGAAATTGGAGGGAAGAGAAAGGAAAGGAACCTTGTCCTAAAGGCTACTGTACCAGAAGACTTTGAGGACGAAAATATTGCACTAATGACCAAAAGGTTTTCTAGAATGCTAAAGAGAGGGCAAGTATTTCAGAGAAGAAACCCTCAGAAAACCAATGAGAATACAAAAGAACAAGTGTGTCATAAGTGTGGAAGTACAAATCACTTCATCAAGTTTTGCCCACTTTGGGCTTTGGAGCAGAAAAGAGGCACTTCAGAAAAAAACAAGGGAAATCAAGAATGACAAATACATTTCCTTAAACAGACGAATGACGAATCAAGAAGAAGATCTATCCATGAAGAAAGCCTTCGTAGCAATGGAAACCTGTCTGAAGAAGAATCTGAGGATGGAGAACTGGAAATAAGCACTTCTTGCAATCAAGCAAGCTGATGAATATGACTTTCTTGCTCTAGTTGCCATATCAGAATCAGAAGAAGAAGAAAGGAACATCGGTAAATCACAACAAACAATTCAAGCACTTATGGCTAGATCAAATTCTGAAGAGGATGAGAAGGAAGACATGCATGGCAAGGTAAGCCTTCATCACATAAAAAATAATCTTAGTTCATACTCAAAAAGAGAATTAGAGTCCTTATTGTACACTCTCATTAATGCATATCATTCTGCAGACTCAAGAAGGAAAGTAATAATGGAAAACTATGCATCACTAAGAGAAGAAAATGAGAATCTTGAAAAACAAAATCATCACTTTTTAAGCAAAATAACAGAGCTAAATAATAACGTAGATTTCATGACTAAGAGGAATGAAGAGCTGAACAAAGAACTTCATATGATTAAAGTTGAAGCAGATAATACCATGAGATGGACCAGGTCCTCCATACTACTCGATAATATTCACAAAAGTCAAACCTTTGCAAGACATGAAACAGGTTTTGACAAAAATTCCCAAGTGAAAAATCCCAACATAGACTGTCTATGCTTACATTGAGGGTTAACTAGGCATAAAAGTTGTGATTGTCATAAGAAATTAACTGCTCATAAAAATAATCTAGCCTTCTTAAGGAAACCACATCCTAAGAGAGTTACAAAACAAGTTCCCAAAACTAAACCCCTCCCTAAATGGGCTAGGAAGAATCTCATTCATCCTTTCTCTAATAAACAGGGACCCAAGTGGATCTGGATACCCAAAACTAACCCATAAATGTTGATTGCAGGATCAGTGAGGAGGGAGCTAAAGCAATGGTACATGGATAGCTCGTGCTCCAGGCACATGACTGGGGACAAAAGTAACTTCCTCTCGCTGAGAAACTTCAAAGGTGAAAATGTGGCCTTTGGAAATGGAAAAAATGGAGAAATACAGGGGATTGGACAGGTTGGGTCAATGCATGCTCATGCAATTTACAATGTGTACTATGTGGAAGGACTACAACATAATCTGCTTAGTGTATCTCAAATGTCCGACAAAGGAAACAGTGTGCTCTTCACAGCTAAAGAATGTAAGGTGACAAACTCAGCCTCAGGAAACTGGTTCTTCTAGGAAAAAGGCATAAGAATGTGTATAAAATGAATATCATAAATCCTCAGGAAAATACACTCAACTGTCTCAACGCAATCACTGATTGCTCTATTCTCTAACATAAAAAGATGGGACATATCAGCCTCTCGACAATACACAAGCTCATATCCAAGGACCTGGTCCGTGGGCGCCCAACCAAAAATTTTAATGATAATAAGGTATGTGGAGCATGTATTCAAGGGAAACAAGTAGGATCCTCATTCGAACCAAAATTGATAGTTAGCACTACCAGGCCACTGGAACCACTTCACATGGATTTATGCGGGCCAATGCGTGTACAAAGCAGATGAGGTAAAAGGTATGTATTCGTGATTTTAGACAACTACTCAAGATTCACATGGACATTATTCCTTGCAACAAAAGATGAGACATATACCATGTTCGAAATATTCGCAAAACTGGTCCAGAAGAAATTCAACAAGGAAATCACCAGCATCCGCTCCGATCATGGACTAAAGTTTGAAAACTCAAAATTCTTGGAATTATGTGCCACAAATGGTGTTGAGAATAACTTTTCAGCACCTAGAACTCCACAACAAAATGGTGTAGTTGAACGCAAGAATAGAACACTGGAAGATGTCGCAAGAACCATGCTGATCTCAAGCAATCTTCAAATGACCTACTAGGTTGAGGTTGTAAACACGGCATGTTATCTCATAAATATATGTATCATTAGATCGGTGTTAAACAAGACTCCATATGAACTGCTGAAGGGAAGAAAGCCAAACTTAACACATCTTAGAGTTTTTGGGTGTACCTGCTATGTACATAATAATGACAAGCATGCCCTAGGAAAATTCGATGCCAAAAGCAATGAAGGATTTTTTCTCGGTTATTCATCACAAAGTAAAGCCTACAAGGTACTTAACAAAAGAACAAATCATTTGGAGGAAAGCATCCATGTTATCTTTGATGAAGGAAATAGCTTAATTGAAGGGAATTCAGAATATGATCAAAATGAAATAGGGATGTCAAACCCATCAGAACCAAAAATAAATGAACCAGATCCCATATCCCCATAAAAAAATATGTAACAGAAAATGAAAATACTACTGAATCAGGTCCCCTTCCCTCTGAAAACACTCATGAAAGTTAGCCTTACAGCTGGAAACACCAGAGCTCACACCCTATACAAAACATCCTCACTTCTCTAGATTCAGGAATCCATACAAGATCCAAACTACGAAACATGTGCGCATTCTCAACTTATGTATCTTTGATTGAACCAAAGAATATAAAAGAGGCATTGTTAGATCCTGACTGGATTACTGATATGCAGTATGAACTGAATCAGTTTGAACGAAGCAAGGTTTGGAACCTAGTCCCATGACATCAAAACAGAACAGTGATAAGAACAAGGTAGGTTTTCAGAAATAAACTTGATGAACAAGGGCAGGTCACACGCAACAAAGCTAGACTAGTTGTACAGAGATACAATCGAGATGAAGGAATAGACTATGATGAAACTTTTGCCCCCGTAGCAAGAATGGAAGCAATTAGAATGTTGATAGCATATGCTGCTCACATGGAATTCAAGCTCTATCAGATGGATGTCAAAAGTGCTTTTCTAAACGGTTGTTTGAAAGAAGAGGTATATGTCAAACAACACCCTGGCTTAAACCTGTTAAAATTATGTGTGATAATTCCAGTGTTATTTGTCTCTCAAAAAATTATGTGCACCATTCCAGGGCTAAGCATATTGACATAACACATCATTTTATTCGAGATCATGTATTAAATGGTGATATTGAAATTGCTTTCATTAGTACTGATTTTCAATTGGCTGATAATTTTACTAAACCACTTTTGGAAGAAAGGTTTTGCTCTCTTAGAAAATCTCTTAATATTGTCGAAAATCCCTTAATTTGCTGAATTGATTTCTTACATTTATTGTGTGCTCATCTTTCCATATTTATGTTGCCTTGATTATTGTGTTTCACTGTATTCTTCTACTGCTCCTCTTTATTTACGCCTGGTATGTCTTTTCTTTTCCCCATCCGTCATTTCCCTTAAGTCATGTCAAACCATTTATCTTCCCTTCCTTCTTTGCCTTTATATCTATCTTCTTGGATTTGTTCTTCTATCTGTCTTCCTCCTCCACTACTCGTAAGTTCTCTCGCCACAAGAACAAGGGCAATATGCCTTCTGCTATCTTCATCGATTCTAAGATTTCAGATGATCTTATTCATCCCGCCTCCGTTGCTTCATCTCAAGGTAAGTTTCATGTTAATTCTGATGATTGTGGCTCTTCTAAGAAGAAAATTAAGTTCGATTTCATTAGTTCCCTTGATACTAAAGTGGATTTTTGGAACGCGTCTCATGAATCTCTCTTTAATTCTCTTAAAGATAAAACCCATGTGCATGGAAGGGTTGTTGATCTTGATATTCTATCTTCGTTGGACTGCCATATAAAAATACTTTTGAGTTTTAGGGTTGGGTTCTATTCCTATGGTTGCATATGATCCCCTTGTTCATCTATTTTATGCTAATCTTCTCTCCCCTAAAGTTGGTGAACTCGAATCCTTAGTTCTGGGGAAGCGTATTTTTATTGACGGTAAGAAATTTGATTTTATGCTTGGTATTTCTTGCTTTGGGATTATGGCCCCTCATAAGAACTGTTGGCCGACTGATTGTGATGTTTTGTATGATCAATCTAAGCGTGAACTTATCCATGACCCTTCAAAACCTATTCCCCCTTATCTAGGTCCTAAATACCTTCATTTTGAATCCCGTATGATTGCGCATATTGTTGGTACTACTTTCTTCCTAGGGCTGGATCTCACTGTACACTCACTCAGCGTGATACCCTATTTGTCTACAACCTTGTCTCTTGTATTAAAGTGCATATTTATTCCTTCACTCTCTCTGCTATGACGGATGTTATCTCTGACCCTCTAGCCTTCCGTTTGGGATGCTTCTTACTCGTATTTTTGAACATCAATTCTTGTGCCTCAGCGACTTTTCTCCAGTGCTTATCAAGCAGTGTTATAACTCTCGTGCCTTCCAAAGCATGGGCTTAATTCACTCTGGGTCCTTCTGGATTCTCAAGGCAGACTCTGAAGATTTAGGTGATAAGCATGAGAAGGGTAAAACATCATCCTCAACCTCTGTTTTGACTGCCAAACTCAATGCTGCTCTAGAGAATATTGATGCAATGCAAGCAAAGTCATCTCCGTCTCTCAGGCAGTAGATGTCATGACCAAACTGGCTACCATGGGGGAACAAGTTGACTCTTTGACAGACCATTTGCTTGTTGCTCACTACAAAATTTACAATGTGAAGGATGTCTCTAAGGAAACAGGTGTTGATGTGGCTAGGATTTGCTTACGACTAGATCAAATTGTGAAGGAAGCCATCAAGATTGCTACCAAGGTTCAACCTGTCTCAAAGGCTATCTCCACTACTCTTTCTTCCAAGTTTGAGGAGATGTCTACAGCTATTGTCAACACCCTGACCTATTTCCTGCGTCCTCGTTGATCCTCAGTTGCTCCTATCTTATTTTGATACTATTTTGTTTATTGGGCTGTGTTACCCAAATTAAGACTTTGTGGTTCTGCTATGTTTTTTTTTGTAATGAAACTTTATGTTCTTTCCTTTTTGATGATGCCAAAGGGGGAGAATATTATTATCTATATTATCTAATTGTTACTTGATTATTGATGCATTACTTATTGTTATTATTTTCTATATTCTGCTATCTATCTGTTGCTTGTCTATTATACTTTATCTCTCAGATATTATGCTAAGTACAAGGGCTCAGATTTTCCAAGACACAAATAATTCAGCTCTATAGAGCAACTACTCAGGGGAGCCGGTTAAAATATCAGTCAACTACTCCTCACTACATTCAGGGGGAGCAAACCACAACCTCAACTTCATAGAGTCGACTACACAAACAGGGAAGTATTACTACTATATATTGTCATCATCAAAAAGGTGGAGATTGTTAGTGTAATGTTTTGATGATAATCAACTTAACTCTTTCAGGACAACTCAACTCATTAAAAAGGAAAGAATCAAATAAGAAGAAAACTCTCACAATAAGATCAAAGATCATCAATTATAAGATCACCAATCAAGGAGGCTGAAGTCTGAAATGCACAAATCAAGGAAGATTGCAAATCAAGGAAGATCACAAAACAACTGCCGATAAATCAAAAATCTGTAAGATCTCAATTAGATCTCCAACAACCATAGTCAATTAAGAAAGCTGCAAGAATGAATCAAACAAGAAAGGAAGGGATCTACAACGGCTATATACAACTCAAGGAAGCTGCAAGAATGAATCAAACAAGAAAGGAAGGGATCTCCAATGGCTATATAAAATCGAGAAAGCTACTGAAGTAAAGACATAAGGAAAAGATCACAACGGCTATTTGCAAGCAATTAAGGTTGAATAAATGGATAAGCCTTAATCTTTATTCTTGGAAAATAAGGATATCTTGACTTTTTTCCAAGGATCAAATCTCTTGGGTTGCCATCTCTTCACAGGACAAGATTCAAGTCTTGACTCTATAAAAAGATATCACACTGCAAGTGGAAAGATTGTACAATGAGTCTGAATCATCTCACTACTCTGAATCATCTCACTACTCCCTACTCTACTTTTGATAAACATTGTAATCTTACTGTATGAACAAAAAAAAAAAAAGAGAAAATATTGTTGGTAAGGCTTTGTATCAAAACAAAAGAGCGAAAAGAGAATTGAGTGACATTCTTGAAACTACACTCAAACCTTGTACTCATATCAAGAAGTTTCAAAATCCAGAAGAGAACACCCTTGCAACCCAAGGGGACTGGACGTAAGATCCATCTTGGATCCCAACTAATATAAAACATGTGTGTCAATTTTACTTTCCACATCTAATGCTTTATTTATATTGAACTGCTAATTTTCGTCGACTGAGTTGTATCATAAGTCAACTACATTCAATAGAAAAATGAAAATCTAGAAATTCACCCCCCTCTTGCTCTTTCACTATGGTGGAGCCGCTATAGCGCCTGCATGACCGATATAGCGGGGATGATAGAACCAGACCCTAAATAAAGTTATGCTTTTATTTTTCCTCTCACTTTTCATGAAGAAAATATATGAGGGTTGCTCCAAAAATTCTAATAAGTCACTCTCAGTTTGGAAACCATAGAGGGAACAAATTCAGTTAATGAAGGCTAAAATCCAAGGATTCCCAGTCTACGTTCATCGGGATTTGCCCCACAAAACTAGAAACATGTGTTCTAATTTTTTCAGGAGTCGCTTGGCATTCAAGTAGGCTAGGTTTTATTAACTGAGTAGTTAGACATATCTTTACTTATAGAATACCTTGTAGATTCCTGGAGGTTTCATGCATAGTCCCTCGGGCACGGAGTCCAGATTAGTTGTGGTTTAGGTCAATGATGAATTTGAATGGTCATTGTTGAACTTATGATTGTTGTTGGGGGTTATCTTGGGGAAGGTAATTGTGGTGATTTGGGAATGATCAATAAATATCAAAGAGGAATCCTTTTGGTAGGTGATGGTTTGTTGTTTTCTTGTTTATGTTATATATTCTTGTCATCTACTTCGTTAGTAATGCATGCATGATATATGATTAGGGAAAAGGAAAGAACATGATATGAAATGGAAGATGTTATCAATCGCATGCAATGAATGTATTTACTTGAGTATACAATTGTGATTGTTGTTCATTGTGGTGGTGATTATGTTGTATTTTTTATGATGGGATCGGGTACCATGCCGGTACATATAATTATTGGATCAAATACATATATTTAATGTAATGGGTACCATGCTGGTACATATATTTATTGGATCACGTATCAAGCCGGTATTTATACATATACTATTGGATAGGGTACTATGCCGGTATACAAATAATTAGAATGGATACTAAGTCGGTACACTAACATTTTGTATATGTTTTGTTTCATGACAGAACGGTGTTTACTTCTTCATGACATGATTGTTACATGTTGGCCCCATGGGTGGACCATGTTTATTTATGGTGTCATTTATGTTACATCTATGTTACATGTTGGACCCAAGGGATTGGGTTGGTGTGTTCAAATGCTAGGGTGCCTTTTGTGTATACTGGGATTTCATGCTAACCATTATAGATGATGATTAGGATACTTGGGGGTACAAGTTACTGGAACAGTGTAAAGAATTAAGTGTGCCTGGTTGTGAGTGCTAAGTTGGGGTGAGGAGGGGAAGTTTGGGTTGTCTTATAACTGCTTTTATAAATGTACATAGTTGTTTTTCTAAATTGTGTTACATGTTCATATCTCATATAATTAAGGTGTGGTTAACTCAAGGTGTTGGCATGAGAGCTCGATGAGGAGGGATTCTCTATATGATAGACAAGGGTTAACTATGATTTGATATGAAGATGGAATAACATAGATGGTAAAGTCGATAGTGGAAGGATGTGGGTGACTTGAGGTGTGTGAGTTCTAATGGCAAGATTTTTTTAGCTAGAGTTTTCAGATCAGTTCAACCCATCCCAACCCAACCCAAGCCCATGGACCAAGAAATTTGATGGGCTAGGGAGGGCCGGCGCTTCATTCGAAAGAGCCTGGAAATAGTCAACCCAATCCAACCCTAGAAGGGTAGCAGGCTAGGGCGGGATGTCACAACTGAAACCGATATGAGTAGCACCCACACTAAAGCCACCCATGGGAGAGCACTCTACCAATCCAACCCGAATACATAGATAACTAACATAACAATTTCTAAAGCAAAAAATGGATTATGTTCCCATAGACAAAATCAGTTCATGTCCAATCATTATGTAGAAATTAACCCCCTAAAATCTGAAAATCATAGTACCAAAACTCTAATACGTTAAGAGTATAGGGATGCAACCCCAAAACTTAAATGCTTTAAAGAAATTGTCTAAGTCCAGAATAGATAATAGAAATAACAAACTAATCCATGGTAGCCTGGACAATGTGGTCACCCTTGGATTAAGATAGTGATAGGACCGTAATTGAGGTCTCATAACAGCCGCCTCCTCAATATGTCTTATCCTCAATCAAGAAAAAACAAGTGTAGTATCAATATACAACCACCGTGTACTAGTAGGATCATACGGCTAATTCCAAAACATGAATGGAAACAGGTAACTAAATTACAATAATACATGCCAATACATATAGATTCCCAATCACAAACCTTGACTCAACCAGTGCATGCAACTTGTCCCACATTATCACAAATGCACATACACAATCCTCTCATGGAACCCACACACACTATTAATGTATTGGAGCGGCACCCAAACCAAACATTGTTAGTTATTCATACCAGACATGGTATCCAAGTCAAGTCTTAGTTTCATGTACCAACATGGTAACTGAAACGAACCAATAAGCACAAACAACATGCACAATCATAATTAGAATGAACAACCAACTTGAAACCACAAGTACCTAAATGCATGAGATTATCAACACGATATCATTTTACATTAGCCTCTTAATTTTCCCCACATGCATCAGACAAATAATATTACAAAGCAATTAACATGAACACATTACATAAATTAGAAACAAACAATCATCTCCTACCTCGAAACTAGCATGGATGCTCTAAAGAACTTGAGCTTTTCCTTTTTGCAATGCCTTGACTTTTTCTTAGTCTAAAACAATAATAAAACACAATAATCAATGAAAAATGGCCAAATCAAACCCAGATTATTACTTAATCATATCCCTATGCCAATTTCAAAATCATTCTACCCAAATTAGGGCATTTTCCACTATTAATTTAAGTCAAAACCCTTCCCTAAGCGTAACACCCTAGATTCTAAGGCTTAAGAATCAAAATACAAGTTGAGGGAATAATTCAATTACCTTTACCAAAGAAATTGGTTGAAAAACTCTAAAACAATGCCCTAAATTACCCTTTCTTTTTCCAAGAATGGAGTTGTAGAAAATAAGAGGTTTTGAGACTTTTTCTGTACAAAAACCTGACTAACCCCACTAAATCAGACTGACCCGCTATAGCGTCATGAACTACTGTCTATATATCTATGAAGCCCTTACTAATTAAGATGGATGTCGAGACAAGACCCACGACATCCTAATAACAAAACTGAAATGATAAAACATAAATGAGGGATCCTTCGGAAGGAGGCTCACCAAACAACCGTGGAACTGCATCTGGATCAACGAAGCACTGGTTGATGATCCTGGTTACCTGTATCTGCATCATGAAAGATGCAGGACAAATGGCGTCAGTACATGAAATATACGAGCATGTAAGGGGAATACTGAACATAACCTGCAAGGTTGAATTGATAACAAGGAAACATACTCACCTCGACTTTACTTAACTCAAGAACTACTCATGGATACTCAACTCAATGCAATATAGAACGACGATAAAAGAGCAGTTTATATAAAGCATGTAAAACAGTAATAGCAACTCAATGTATTTAAAAATACAATAATAACTCAGTTTGTATATAAAGGTACAAAATACTTTGTTTGGGAGATTCTCTAACCGACAACCATCACCATGAGTTATGTGATGATACATCGTCTAGTCCACGCTGCCAAAACTGTTATATACTTTGTTGGGGTATAGAACTCCTCAACTAAGTGGATCCACTAGTCTATGCTTAAAAGAAATAAGGAATCATCTAAAAAGTATAACTCTTTCTACCCAGGTTGGCTACATGGTTTATGAGGGTTGTGAGTTGTTAGAACTCTCTCTCATATCGAAGCTCAATACTACTCCCAAAATATAACTTAGCTCATTATGTTATCAAGAAAACATTTCCTCTTCCTCAACTTTGAGATTATTACTCAAAAGGTTTTCTCTTAAAAGAGATAGTTCTCATGAATTCTTTTGAAAATGGGTGTTTCCTCTTTTTCTTAAATGTAAAAATATTTGCTCTTGGAAATACTTAGTTCCCATATATCATTTTAAAGAAAATGAACTTAACTCTACCTTTCCTCAACTCCAAATGATTCGAAAGAAATCTCAAGACTTAACTCTTAACTCTACCTTGAATTTGAATTATGAATTCAAGGTTATAATTTATGATATGAAGGATATCTTGATGATTAAATGAGTTTTAGATAGTTATTAATGAGAAATGACTGAAAAACACTGTCTGGGGAGCAAGTCCGCGACGCGGAGATGAATTTTCACATTTGATCGCGAAATAATTTTTGAAACAGTGGAGCCACATTCTCTCCGCGATGCAAAGAGAGAAATTTCTCTCTGGGGGAGCAAGTCCGCGATGCGGACTTGGGTGCCAATTTATGTCCGCTCTTTTCTTCTTCTCCCAAACTCGATTCAATTCATACACACTGAAATTCTAAGGTAAAAAATCTCGATTTATTATAACCCCAAATAATCCCAGTAAAACCCACTCAAGAACTATCAATTTACTCAATTCCTTAACAAAATCTTCGCCTCAAGAACACAATCAAACATCATGATTCAAGAACGAATAATAACTATTAAAGAAACTCATCAAGAACTTAATTCCTCAATATCTAAGGATTAATTCGATAATGTAAAATATGATTGGCGTGTGGGTAAATGCACCCAACACTATGAAAACTTACATACCTCGATTTGGCGAAATAAATCCTTGTTTCGCAAGAAACCTCAATTGTTCTTTCTTTTCCTCTTTTCTCTTCTTGAACTCTCTTCTAAAATCCTAAGCGTAGTTTAGGATTGTAAAACTGACCCAAATCAGATTTAATCCCAAAATAATTACTAAAAATGTTTTAATCTGATTCGGTAAGGAAAAGACTAAAATACCCCTCATATTTTTGGGTAACTTTCTTTAACTGGACAACCCAACTTCGAACGGGCATAACTATCTCATATGAGCTCAAAAATTAGCAAATTCGGTGGCATTGGAAGGAGGATTCCAAGAACTTTCATTTGATATCTTATGGGCCACTTAACTCATCATGTACTAAAAGTTATGGTCGTTTGAATTTGACTCAAAACTCACAACTTAAGCATAACTTGTAAAATTTCAGATTTGGCTCTTTCCAAATTAATTCTTTCTAATTTTAGCTCTTTCTAAGGCGGGATGTTACACTTGTGCAGCCATTTCATGCTCTGTGTGCTTTGTTACTTCGCTGCTACAAAAAAAAAGGAGAAACATATTTTTTGGGTGATAAACACATTGCAATATTACTAACTTCTCAGCCCGATATGATGTTTAAACACTTGATCCAATGATGATGAAGAGATTTGTAGATCAAAATACACATGAAGAAGAAACCTCTATTACGCTATATTTGTTTCTTCTGAAGAGTAAAACTGAGTACCCCTACTTTTAGTGTGATCTCTAGAAACATTATATGCGCAATAAAATATGTCTGTTATTCAAAAGTTAGAAACATAATAAGTTTTAAAAAATCCATTAAAAAATATGTGTTTACATTTTTAACCTAAGGTTTCACAACATATGCCATCTAATTTCAAGGGGATGAAATCATCATGTTTTGGGGAACTCAAGTTATTATTATGAATGGACCAAAAATAGCATAAGAGACTATGAGTGGAAAAGTTTGGGGTAAAATGCCTTGAATGGTAACAAAGGTAAAACAAAGATTATTTTTAACGTTCTACTTTTAGATTTAATTTAACAGTCGTAGTCGTCTTCTAACTTCTTTGAAATTTTGTTCTTGGTTGAGAGTTATTTTATGGTTTATAGTAACTTGATAGCTAATTGTAGAACACATCTATACTACTTGGAGAAACTCATAAGATAAACATATTGAATTTAGGAATCTCTTAATATTCTCTTCTTTTGCATTCACTTTAGGAACATTAATTCAACAAAGGAGCTCACTTGGTTGCTTAACCTGTAACATGTAATGTATTTACAACTTTATGAGTGATTTCATATTATTTTAACTTGTGCTATGAATATGAAATTAATTGAAGCTAAGTATTAAAAGTATAAGCTCTAATGCTTGTAGATTCTAGATAATTTCTCTCAAAATGAAAGCTGATGAGATGTTGGTTAAAGATGAAAAAAAATTGAAGCATCAGAATGAGAGGTTGACTTAGTGGTAAGTTTCCTTCAAAGCTCCAATATTGAAATCGAGGTTTCGATTCATGCTACGAGGTAACCACTGTTTCTGCGTGAAGACCACAGCCAAGACAACAGAGAGGTAGAGGTCTTTTGCCATTAATTTCAATTAATCTTTGTACTATAAATTAGTATGTGTATTATGGCCATAGACGAAAAAATCCACCCGTCCATCCCTTCCCCTCCACAATCACAAGGTACAATAAAGGACAACAATGATAAGACATAGACTAATAATTGTAGATCGGAGGGAAGAGAAAAAAAAACTTTGAGTCAAGTTCGAATCAATGATTGGAGACTTCATCATTGACATTAATTATGCTATTATTACCACCAAAAGACAAGAATGGAGTTGAAACTTGAACTTTTAATAAACTTCATTTGTAGCAACCGGTTAGGTAGTTTTTCAAATTTGCATAATGAGTAGTAACTCTAGCAAGTAACATCATATTCCCTTCTTTTTGGGTCAATATGTGTCAAAAGTTTTTACATTAATTATGTGTTCTTACTCTTCCATACAGTTTTGGGGAGATTAATCGTGCTGAAATTAATCATTATTCATTATTCGTTATTCGTTATTCGTTATTCGTTATTGTCCAATCATAAACTCTGAGAACTCAAGGTTTCTGAAGTTGTCAGTGGCCACTTTGAATTAAACAACTCATCATTTGAAGGACATTTCATAATAGTTTGAATATCTCTGTAAACTTTGTTCCTCAATCCAAGTAAATAATGTGAAGTGTTAATATGTTGTAAACATGATACTTATGTTTTCTCTTTTAGTATTTTTATAGTAAATTTATTTTTATCAATCTTGTGAAGTACTCATAATATCGAGAATAATAATAGTCATAGGCATGTGCCTTGCACATGCACCACATATCTAGTATATTATATTTACACATAAGACGGTAATGTTAACATATTAATTTTTAGCATATGAGCTTGAGTGGAATTAAGTTGGAGTTCCCAAAATATTTGGAGGAAAGTAAAATAAGTTGACTAATTTTTAATGTTAGCTAGGTTTTCACCATATACTTCTGAGAAAGTCATTTAAATAGTGTTAAATCATAGGATGTATATTACTTATATTTGTCTATGTCTTTGAATATGAATATTACTATTAATTTTATTTTTTATCACATAAATAAGTATGAATTTCACTGTTTATAATTTTAATATTAAAATAAATATTCAAATTGCTTACTATTAATAGTCATTAAACTAAGGGAAAGAAAAAGAAATGAGGAAAAGAGGAAGAAAAAAAATAAAATACTTGAAGAAACATATGTCTCTCAATTTAAATATTTCCCCACTGTTGCTGCTAATGCGAATATTTCTTCCTTTCAAAAAAGATATCGGTGGAAGAGAAGCAAAGGAAATCTAGGCTATCGTTGTTGACGTCTCCTCCTCCGGGTTAAACATTGGATCCCACTTTAACGTTCTCATCGGGAACGACCAATCTTTTGAGTGATGTAAAAGGCAGGCTTCGATAGAAGATGAACATAGTCCTCTAATAATGTCGTCCTGATCAGCACATGTCTATTACTCAATAGTCCGATATTGCAATCCCCTTTTAATTCACATTGTTTGGGGATGAGTTTTCTCAGATCTTGTATATCTGGCCAGCCATACGAGAACTTCCCAATTACAACATATTCAAGATTCTCATTAACAATCATGTGATTCACCTCCTCTTGCTCCCATATTACTTGTGGTTTTCCATGCAGATAGGTAATCAGTTTTAGTGGAATAGGTTGAATGTGGACTGTTTTTGGTTTCAACTTCTTAGCATACGTGCATCCAGACGCGGGCATTAACTAGCCTACCTTAGGAGGAGGCTGACCCGAGGCCATGGTGGCCATGGTTACCAGAAAATGGCAAATTATTGATGACGGCGGTAGGGTTTTCTAGAGAGAGAATTTTAATGTTCCAAATTTTTTGACTATGACATTAATCTGTTTCAAATCGTCATATTTTAAAGCGCACTTGCAATTGATATTTCAATTCTCTAGATCAATTCCATCTTTCATGAAAATACCTTTCAAGATCTTTACATCAGCCATGAATATTTCGAATTTCACTCCTTCGCTCGCTTTAACTCTGTCTCTGCTTCCAAAAATAACTCATTTCGATGTTGCCTTCTCAATTGATACGACCTGATGAAGCATAACGAAACCGAGGGAATTGAATCATATTTTGAATTTGTTAATCTCTAATGGACTTTCACTTATTCGGGGGAGATAATGCAGAGTAAGAGAATCCCTCAGAATGAACTCATACCAATTTTCAAAATGTTCAAATCAGGCATAGTCAAAAATTGTTCAGCCTTCAAACAAGAAAATCATTTCCTTGTGCATTTTGTTGTGCACCAACTGAACATGTGAATTATTAAAGATGCAACATTTCTCTTTCTGGAAATATATATATTACAACTTTCCTTGGGTAATCAAGATACTTCAAACTTCCTTTGTAATTGATAGACTAATTATTTGCTTGATGATACGCTTAAATTACACCTCCCTACAGAAGTATAAGCGATCGTTAACAAGTAAAGAATCCAACTTATAGGTTGGGGTCGATCCCACGAGGAAAATGGTTTAGACTTTACTTTAACTAACAATTATATTCAATTAGTCAAATTATTTCTAGAAACAGGTAACTAAAGGGGGGTTTGTTTGTGTAAAAACGAATAGTAAGAATTTAATAAGTAATCAGCAATAAAAACTCAACTTTTGGTTGTTATCAAGATAAGAGAAATAACTAGGGTATACGTGTTCCCCACAAGCTCATAACGCAATAATCCTAGTAACAGCAATCATTTCCTAGTGTATTACATGCAAAGTGATAAGTTAGGTAGCTCTAAATCATTGGTCCGGCACCTAGAGAATTTCACCCCGCACCTTGGTCCGGCTACGTGTGTATAATTTACTAACCCTTACCTTTACCTCATATTAGACATCATAATCAATGTTTGGCTTAGTTATTACTTCGCACCAATCGACACTAGCCTATTAGATAGTATCATACTAAATCTATGTTGATAATTCTTTTCTTGTTGATTACCTCCTTGGTCCGGCAAGTAGCAACAAGGCGAGTTCTAACGCGTGCACTCGTTAAAAAGACTTCTAAACGAAAGAATTATCAATGCATGCAAAACACTATTCAAGAATTGCTTATTTACTATTCATACTTTGTTAATCGCTCATAGTTCCCACAACCCTAGTTGTGGATTTAGTTACCCATATTAGCAAGAACACATTTCATAGTTTTAGATGAAGAAATCATGAACTTACGTAAAGAGAATAATAAACCCAGAAATTTAACTTGAATTGCAAAGCCAATATCTTCAAAATGAACTTAGGAAATCAATAATTGCTAGAGTTGCAAATTAATCTCCAAAGTCACAAAGTAAAACTAGAATAATAATGTCTAACCCCCAAAAACGAGGTTTACATGCCCTATTTATAGAAAACAAATCCTAAATTAAAAGGGAAACAATTTAAGGAAAGTTTGTTCAGGCACGCGTCTTCATTCCACGAGACTGACTTACGGACCGTCGATGGATCTACGGTCCGTAAGTCCCTTCCGTCAGCTAGGACTTAGAAAATATTTCAACTTCCAAAAATCAGCTTCTCTGAAGCAAACGACGGACTTGCAGTACAGACCATAAATCTATCTACGGTCCGTCAATCCCCTCCGTAGCTCCACACTTAGAATCTTCAAAAATCAGGTACTGGAACCCTCGCAGTCTCATTCTACGGATTGATCAGTACGGTCCATAGATCAATCTACGTACCGTCAATTGCCACCGTGGTTCCACACTTGGTCAGATTTCCCTGATTTGTCATCCATACCTTGCCTGCTGATCTACGATCATCACCTACGGTCTGTAGATCACCTCCGTGAATGCCCTTTTTTTGCATTTTTCTCAGTTGTGTCTATACTTCTGCGCCTGAACATCTTTCCTGCAAAATACAATAAAAACACATAAAAATCAATACAAAAAGGCCCTAGACACACACAACGTGTAAGTGAAATGTATTAGAAATACCGTAAACTTACGGTAGATCAACACCCTCAACTTAAATTCGTTGTTTGTCCTCAAGCGACGCACTACGACTCTAAACGACACTTGTATAGAATCAAGCATTTCAGGCCCAAGCAATCACATGGCTCTCTACCCCCCTCACTTTTCAGATGCAACTTCGTTCTCTTAGACTCGACAAGCTAATCCATGCAGATCAGACCATGACACAGATCAACCAACTGACACACAACAGACATTTTCTCACAGTCACCAAGGTACCAACTTTCCGACAATGTAATTAGTGCCCTTACTTCAAATGAAATCCCTTTTTCACAAAAATTGAATGTCATTCATAGTGCAAGGATTTATTCAACACTCACGCTCAAAAGTAATTTCAAATATAGTTAGTGCTTACTGCCATAAGCTTGCCCTTATTTTCACTGCTTAGACTATCCAAACTAGACTCCAGGATCGCTATAGGATTTTATTGGCTTGTAACATAGGCTCAGGGTCAGGTGTGGTACATTTGGGTACTGCTTAGTGACTTTCTGCCCTCTTGACATTACATTAGGCTTTTAAGCTCTTTTTGCCCTACTTTTGTCATACTATCGCTTTACCTTATTTCCTTTAATTTTCTTCAACCACGGATGTGACTTTAGACTTTGTAGCTCATTTTACTTTTATTTTATTTTTCTTTTAGCTTTCAACAAGTCACATCCTTTCCTCACGTTTTCTCTTCTTTTTTCTTTTATTTTCACATCACTCTTTTCATACCCAATTTTCTTTCAGTTTCCTCTTTCATAGCCACCCTCAACTTATGGATTTTCCGTTAGTTAAGGTGCACAATACCCGATGTCGAGTCAGGGCCAAGATTGAAGTTACTTTTTACATTAGCTACCCTCNTCACATCACTCTTTTCATACCCAATTTTCTTTCAGTTTCCTCTTTCATAGCCACCCTCAACTTATGGATTTTCCGTTAGTTAAGGTGCACAATACCCGATGTCGAGTCAGGGCCAAGATTGAAGTTACTTTTTACATTAGCTACCCTCAACTTAGGCTTTTGGCATAAGTCGAAGTGCACATGTCCAAGGAGGGACCGGGGCCAACATAGTAGATTATGGGAAGGTGAGTTCGGGGTTTAGAAAGAAATGGTTTACTTTTAGGCTCAAAATTGGATCAAAGGGAGTAGTTAATTCATTTGGTTGGATCCTTCTTTTAGGCAATTTGTGGACTTTTCAGAACAATGGTCTATGATCACTTCCTAACCTCTAGATTGAATTGTCTTAGCAGGACTAACCAGGTAAGTTCTACTTTTGCACAAAAACTGTTTGAACACTCAACGATTCTCACCCACTCTTGGCACATAATTTCATTATCAGATTATCAGATTACCCAGTTCAAGTTTAGCTTAAGTCATGCCATCGAGTTGATTCGGTATTATGTCATACTCAGAGCTAACAAATTCAACTAATCGTAGCCTACAACTTCTAGCATACATCCCAAAATCTGACGGGTATCATTTTTCATAATCCATCATGCTTCTTTCTGTATCATGCTTCTACACATACAATCCTAAGACATGCTGGTTCAACCAAAAATTAAACAGACTCTTGGGAGAAAAGAACACAAGCAAGAAAACCCCAAGAAAGGATTCATGAGTTGGGTTATTCAGACTTCACCCTATCACTCACAATCCATTTACCCCACCCCCAATAAAATTATATACAGTTGTCCTCAATGCATACAAAATAATTAAAAGAAAATGGATTGGGTGAAGCAAACCTGTGGCGCAAAGCGCCGGCGAACCATCAACAAGCAGGAGGGTTCGATTTCCCGGAACCTGCTGGAATAACAGTGGGGGCACCCTCAGTAGTGCCCACATTAGCAAGCATAGCACCCTC
This sequence comes from Solanum stenotomum, assembly GCF_019186545.1. Taxonomy (NCBI): domain Eukaryota; kingdom Viridiplantae; phylum Streptophyta; class Magnoliopsida; order Solanales; family Solanaceae; genus Solanum; species Solanum stenotomum. The sequence goes on from NC_064282.1 coordinate 50,060,421, forward strand.
AGTAATGCTCTTTATCAATCTCTCCGCACCATCATTGGTGCTCATAACGTCCCCTAAAATAGGTTGGGCCGCTACAACTAGGGCAGAGCTCGATGCCCCTGCAACTCTCTCACGCACTCTCTGCTGGCACAGCTCTTTGTCTACAATCGAGGCCCTCCTTGGCTCCTTCTCCTGCCTACGCTGTCTCTTGAGAGCTTTCTCCTCCTTTGTGTGATGAGACCGGTGTCATTTGCCTTTGGCAGGTGTAGGGGCAAGCTCCTCCTCGGTGGTCCCACTGAATAGAGCATCTAGCACTGTATCATCAGCCAGTGCAGGAGGTGCAACCTAAGGCTCAACTAAAGGTGCGGTAAGGATGGCATCAACGTCAGTCCGGAAGATGGCTAAGTCAGCCTGCAAAGCAGAGAGATCTATGGCCGGGCCTGATCGCTCGAGGACTCGCAGTTCAAACGCATCAAGGCGCTTATTAACGGCCTGGACCTTCCAGTCCATCATCCCCTCCATTCTGCGCTCCATTCTAGCCTCGGACTCGGCTATCGACTTTTGCATCCACGGCTAGATGTGATTCAGCAGGGTGGCCATCTGAGTTTCTAACTTCTGTACTTTGGCCAATGGGACAACAGTAGCTCCTAACTGCGGTGTGGACCGGGAAGAGCTAGGAGCCATACTAGCTGCCTAAGATGAGGAGCCCAGGACAGTGCCGGTATGATCGGGGATGCTGAGTTCATCACCCTTTGCCTGCCCCACTGTGTCTGCAAGATCGGCACCCAAAGGAGGTACCTCAACCTGAGGCTCTCTGCGAGGTGCTGCCACATTCGCCTCATCTCGAATAAGGCCGATGTCCAATGCCCCTGTAGGGTGGACTAACTTGTCACAATGCCAGATCGGCACTTCAGAGTCCCTGCACAAATGAAAAATTAGACATGGGAAGGGGTAAGTAGTAGAGGTCGGGAATGCACTCTCGTGAATCTCCGCCAGCAACATGCGGGCAAAGTCAATCTCAACTCCTGCTACCAATGCCGCAACCATGACCGCTCTGTCCCACGTGACTTGATTGTCAGCTTTTGTCGGCGACACTCTATTACGCACCAGTAACCAGAAAAACTTAGCCACAAAATTTAATGTGGCCTTCCGGATGCCCAACCGTGGAGCGGCGACCCATTCCGCACGCTCGCCATCTGCAGCAATGTACCTGGCAAGCCATAGTAGAACAGCCTCTCGTTGCTCAGCATTCCTTTGGAAAGCGCCACTCCGCACAATGTCCCATCTGTAGTTAAACTCAGCTGTGTTGAGCGACCAAGAGTGACCGGTGGTAGGACCATAGAGAAAGGGTCTGATCGTGGCAAGTGATATGTCCACCGGACACCCTCGAACCAAAGTGGAAGTGAGCGGATCCTGAGCTAGGGGCTTTGACCGCTTGGAAATGGAACTGCGGAAAGTGGCATTATAGGAAGCATAGAACTCCCGCACAATCTCCTCGCTATACGTCCCTTGGTCTTGAGCCATCCATTCACACTTATGAAGGTTAAATAGCCGGTAAATGTCTGGAACAGTATGCAAGCTCCCCGTGAGGACTCTGCGCTCCTCCGTAATTAGTCGGGCCATCTTCTGTTTGTCGTTAACCATCTTAGCATCCCGATAAATTTTCCATTGGCCCTCTACACACCACCTATTTAGCTCACCGGCTACAAGAGTGGGGTCATCATTCTGTGGTGCAGGTATGGACTCCGAGCCAGTTGCCTCATCACACGAGGCTGCTTGGTCATTTTCTCCAGACCCTGTGGATGATTTAGCATTGGACCCTGCAGCATGGGCAAACTCGGATTGTGAAGAGTGGGTAGACTCGGACCCGAACATAGACCCCTCTGAACTGGAAACAGCCCCAATTGGTGACCCGATCAGTGTGTGCTCTTCATCAGACTGGGAGAGAGTGACTACGTCGAGAAGCACCTTTCAGGGGCTGCCTCTAGTGCCTCGAGGTGCAGTGCGAGAAGTCCTAGTGTTGAGAGGCACATATGCTAGATCTGTGTCGGTGTCTATGTCCTCATCAATTAACTGGAAACTAGGGGCAACAGATTTTGACTTGCTCCTTTTTGAGTAGGTGACCAGCTTCTTAGGCGCCATTGTACCTGCGGGAGCGATATTAGTGCCCAAGACTAACCNACATATGCTAGATCTGTGTCGGTGTCTATGTCCTCATCAATTAACTGGAAACTAGGGGCAACAGATTATGACTTGCCCCTTTTTGAGTAGGTGACCAGCTTCTTAGGTGCCATTGTACCTGCGGGAGCGATATTAGTGCCCAAGACTAACCAAAACTATACTAAGAAAAAGTGGAAAAACTATAAACGAACAATAACAAAGTCCCAAAAAAATTGCAGACACAGGCTACAGTAGTCATCCACGGCGGGTACTTACGGTCCGTAGACTGATCTACGGTCCGTGGAACTCTTCCGTGGATCAGGGGACCAATAATATAAGTCGCAGATGAAAACCACGGATGTGCAAAACGGTCCTTAGATTAATCTACAGACCGTAGTCCACTTTTGTAGATTAATCTACGAACCATAGTCCACGTCCGTGGTTTCACACTTGCTAATATTTTTGTGTGCATCCAGTGATGAACTTCATCTACGGTCCGTAGATGGAGCTACGTTCCGTATACGGGGTATCGTGGATGCCATCTGTGCCAGATTTCAGCCATATTTTTCTGATCAGTTATATTTGGCCTTATGTTTCAACATTTAACGAAGCCTCATCATGCATTTCAACATTTAATTATGCTAGTTCTTCATTCTTAAGATTCCGACTGATCATTTTACCAAACAATTTAGACAAGTTTTGGAAACCTAAGTCAAAACTTACATGTAGACTTACAATCACATGCAATTACATTACACAATCACTATCTATCGTTCCATAGGCATTGTAATTTTCAAGTTTATCATGCAATTTCATCTACAATTACCCAAGGTCAAGATCCAACTCCCGACTTTCGATATTCAATCTATGAATCGAAATTCAAAATGAGGGGAAAGTCTATTACCTTACAAGCAACGAGGAGTGGGGTGATTATGTGACGACACGACGCTTAGCAAGACCAAGGAATCACCTCTTCGCAACTAACCAAACATCGGACCCTTCTTGTGGGATATGAAATGGGTTGTAATTGAAATGAAAGGGAATTTGAGGATTTATGGAAGGAGTGATAGTATGGGGGAGTTATGGAGTGATTTAGGGAGTTAATGGGATGGGGGAAACGGTTTTTTTTGGAGTAAATGGAGGGAATTTGAAATGGTTTAAACATGAGACAGCCTTAGGGTTTGGACTCACGAGACCCCATCTACGGTCCGTGAGTCGATCTACTGTTCGTAGATCAGGACCGTAGATCACTATTACACTTGGAAAAATTTAGATGCTTACCTGGGATCTACGGATACCATTTACGGTCCGTTGATGAATCGACGGACCGTCGATGGGGTCCATAGACCTCTGCACCGGACCATTTTGCTGCAGATTTTTCATGGTGTACCTGCACATGTAGCAACCAATAGGCTATTATTTTTTTACATTTTCTGGACACTTTTTAGACACAGATCCTATACTAATTCTAGCCAACACGAAGAACTAAAACACTGGAACACCTACCTAAATTGATACAAAGATGCAAGTAATCAGAGAAAAGCTAAATACTAAATGGAAAACAGAACCCTATCGTTGGCTAGATTGTACATCTTGGGTTGCCTCCCAAGCAGCGCTTGATTTAACGTCGCGGCATGACGCAGGTGTCTTGATTACTCAGACTTCATCAAGATTGTAGGCCTCAATCACTTCATGCACAATTTCAGCATTTCCCAGATAGATCTTGATTATTTGCCCGTTCACCACGAACCTTGTTCCATCCGTATTTTCAAGCTCAACCGTTCCATGCGAGAGCACTTTTGTGAGCAAAAATGGCCCGGTCCACTTGGACTTCAGTTTGCCTGGAAATAGACGCAACCTAGAGTTGAATAGCAGCACAAGATCACCAACCACAAATTCTCGCTTTTCAATTCTTTGATCATGATACCTCTTCATCTTCTCTTTGTACAAGGCTGAACTTTCATAAGCTTTTAGGCAAAACTCATCAAGCGTATTCAAGTCATTCATCCTTTGGTTAGATGCGGCGCCCCAATCCAAATTTAACTTCTTCATTGCCCACATAGCCTTATGCTCTAGCTCTACTGGTAAATGACAAGACTTCCCATATACAAGTTGGTAAGGGGACATACCTATGGGGGTCTTGTATGCAGTGCGATATGCCCATAGAGCATCATCAAGCTTCCTTGACCAATCCGTTCTATTAGATTTCACAGTGTTTGCCAATATTTATTTGATCTTTCTGTTGGATAGTTCAACTTGACCGCTAGTCTGTGGATGGTAAGGAGTGGCTACATTGTGACGGACACCATATTTCTCAAGTAGTACCTTGAACAGCTTATTACAAAAGTGAGAACCTCCATTGCTAATAATGTCCCTCGATGTACCAAATCTGGAGAAGATATTTTTTTTCAATAATGCGGTGACACTTTTACCTTCATTGTTGAAGAGTGCAACTGCTTCCACCCACTTCGATACATAATCAACCGCAACAAGAATATACTTCATCCCATATGAACTCACAAATGGACCCATAAAATCAATGCCCCATACATCAAACAACTCTATCACCAATATAGGATTCATTGGGAGCTCTTGCCTCTTTGAAATCCCTCCTTCTTTTTGGCAATGATCACAAGACTTGGCGAAGTCGCATCTTGGTGAATGGTAGGCCAGTAGTACCCACATTGCAAAATCTTATGTGCAGTCCGAATACCACTATGATGCCCACCAACAGGTGATGTATGGCATGCTTCAAGTACACTCAATATCTCAACCTCGGGCACGCATCGATGAATAATCCCATCAGCACAACTATGAAACAAGTAAGGTTCATCCCAAAAGAATCTCTTCACATCATGCATAAACTTTTTCCTTTGGTGAAAAGACAAATCGGGGGGCACAATATCGTTTGTCAAATAATTAGCAAAGTCTGCGAACCAAGGAATCAAATCATGAGAAGCAGCTAATACCTATTCATCTGGAAAAGTATCATTAATTTCAGCCCTATCTCCAAGCTTCAGCATAGCCTCTTCCTCTAATCTAGACAAGTGATCGGCAACTTGATTTTCGGTCCCCTTTCAATATTTTACTACAAAATCAAACTCTTGCAGCAACAATACCTATCTAATCAATCTCGGTTTTGCATCATTTTTCGCCATCAAATACCTCAATGTAGAATGGTCAGCATGCACTATGACCTTAGTACCAAGCAAGTAGGATCAAAATTTCTCGAATGCAAACACCACCACAAGAAGTTCTTGTTTAGTCACCGTGTAGTTCTTCTGAGCCACATTTAGAGCTTTGCTAGCATAGTAAATAAGGTGAAGAATTTTCTCTCGCCTTTGTCCCAATACTACACCAAGCGCCACTCCACTTGCATCGCACATTACCTTAAACGGTTGTCCCCAATCCAGTGAAATAATGATTAGTGTTGTAACCAACTTTTTCTTCAACTCTCCGAATGCTCTAAGACAATTATCATCAAAATAGAACTTACACTCCTTCTCGAGCAGTTTGCACAATGGATGTGCAATTTTGGAGAAATCTTTGATGAATCTCCTATAAAAACCTCCATGCCCAAAAAAACTTCTAACACTTTTTATAGAGATGGGTGGTGGAAGCTTTTCTATTACCTCAACTTAAGCTCTATCAACCTCAATACCTTTCTCTGAAATTCGATGACCCAACACTATACCTTCTTTCACCATAAAATGACACTTCTCCCAATTCAGCACCAAATTGCAGTCTTCACACTCTTTAAGCACCTCGGCCAGATGATCTAGACAACAATCAAAAGAATCACCTACAACTGAAAAATCATCCATGAACACTTCAATAGTTTCCTCCACCATATCAGAAAATATCGAAATCATATACCGCTGGAAGGTTGCTAGAGCATTGCACAACCCGAATGGCATCCGTTTGAAAGCAAAAGTCCCATATGGGCAAGTGAATGTGGTCTTCTCTTGGTCTTCTGGAGCTATAGAAATTTGATTGTAGCCCGAATACCCATCAAGAAAATAATACCAACCCTTTCTTGCAAGTCTATCGAACATCTGGTCCATGAATGGCATGGGAAAGTGGTCCTTTTCAATCCATGCATTCAACTTTCGGTAATCCATACAAACTCTCCATCCAGTAACGGGCCTCATTGGGACAAGCTCATTTCTTTCATTTGGAACCACAATCATACCTCCTTTTTTAGGCATACACTGCACAGGACATACCCAACTACTATCTGCAATGGGATAAATAACTCCTGCATCCAGCCACTTGATGATCTCCTTTTTAACTACCTCTTGCATAGATGGATTTAATCTTCTCTGGTGCTCAATACTGGGCTTATGATCTGGCATGAGTTGGATTTTGTGAGAACAAATACCGGGGGGAATCCCAATAATATCTACAATAGTCCACCCAATGGCTCGCTTGAACCTCTTTAACACCGCCACCAAGCACTCTACTTGCCTTGCATTCAAATCTGCTGCAATGATGACCGGCAAAGTATTCTCTTCGCCCAAGTACACATACCTCGAGTGTGGTGGTAGAGACTTAAGCTCCAATGTTGGTGCCTCCACAATAAATGGCCTTGTGGGTGGGGACTCCCGATTCTTCATGTCTAACTCATACTTTTTTGGTTTGGACCGGTATTCACACTTGTCGAGTGCGGCTACCAACTCATCATACTCTTCAATACCATCACTGTCGAAATTCATCATAACTGCTGCTAGTGCCTCAATACCTAGTCGCTCTTCAATTTGCACTTCTGACCCACTCTCCACTCTGTAAGATATAGCAGATACTGTTTGGAGCTCACCATTCTACTTTATCGACCTACAAATAGTGAAAGTTGCTTCTTCATTATTCCGTCTGAACTTCATCTACCCCTTTTCCATATCAACCAGCGCACGCCCTGTGGCAAGAAATGGTCTCCCAATGATGATGGGAACCTCAAAATCAACCTCACAGTCAAGAATCACAAAATCCGCCGGAAAGATGAAAGACTCTACTTTCACTAGCACGTCATGGAGTACACCGATGGGCCTCTTCACAGTTCGATCGGCCATTAGTAACCGTATTGTAGTGGGCTTTGGGTCTCCTAGACCCAACTTTTTGTAAATAGACAAGGGCATGAGGTTGATGCTAGCACCTAGATCACACAATGCCTTAGCAAAGTGTAACAACCCTATAGTACATGGGATCGTGAAAGCACCAGGGTCTTCATTCTTCTGAACCAGAGATCTTATAGCAATAGCGCTCAATGCTGCAATCTATCATCATCTTCAAAACTCACAGACCCTTTCTTTGTCACCATATCTTTCATAAACTTGGCATACCCAGGCATTTGCTCCAAGGCTTCTATCAAAGGGACATTGATAGAAAGCCGCTTCAACATAGTAATNACAGACCCTTTCTTTGTCACCATATCTTTCATAAACTTGGCATACCCAGGCATTTGCTCCAAGGCTTCTATCAAAGGGACATTGATAGAAAGCCACTTCAACATAGTAATAAACCTGCGATATTTACCATCTTCAGTCTTTTTCACTAACCTCTGTGGGAAAGGTGGTGGAGGTCTAGGTATGGGGACCACGTTCTGAGATATCTCCGTTTCTTGCTCTGTCGAAGTCTCAGACTCTTCTCTAACTTCCACCATAGCATCTTCTTTTCTAATCTCACTATCCACCACAGACGGCATAGATGGGTCTATCGTTTGCTTACCCCCTCGAGTAGTAACTGCCATACAATGACCATCATTCTTTGGATTCTGGATGGTGTTGCTAGGAAGAGTGTCAGGTTAACGCGGGTTCACTGTAGTAGACAACTGAGTCATCTGCTGCTCTAGATGCTTTATTGACACTGCATGGGCATCAACCTTTTGACCAATATCAGACAAGTCGTTTCTCTTTTCCTTCACATTCTCATCAATTGCATCAAACCTTCTCATCATCTTCTGCATCATATCTTCAATACGCGCCATATTACCTCCAGCTTCCCTAGCACCAGATTCCCGATTTTGAGGGGGAACATAGGGTCCAACTCGATCGTTTCGGTTGCCATAGTTGTTCCTGTTGTAGTTGTTGTCGCGATTAAAGTTCACATCCCGGACATAGTGACCCTCTCGGTTGTAATTTCCATAGTTCCGACCTTGGTTCCCTTGACCTTAGCGCCAATTTTCCGTGTTGGATCCTTGGGCATTTGGTCAAAAAACTCCCGTCTGATCATTCACAGCATAAGTATCATCTTCATAGTAACACTCCTCAACTGGTGGTGGAGTTCTAGTTAAGTAGTTCACAGCATTTACCTTTTCTGCTCCTCTGCTCACATGCTTCAATACCAATCCCAACTCTGTCCTCATCTGAGCCATCTCCTCACAAATATCATCTGCAGAGTTGACGGTTGTATTATGAACGGCAAATGTGTTTCTCCCAGTAACTGACCTCATAGTGCTCCATGCTTTGTTGTTGCGAGAGATCCTCTCCAATTTTTCAACAATCTGTGCATATGTACAATCACCATATGAACCTCCAGCAATAGTGTCAAGAACTGCTTTATTGTTATCATCCTATCCTCGATAGAAATATTCCTTCAGCGACTCATCATCAATACGGTGATTTGGAACACCTCTTACGAATGCAGTGAATCTGTCCCAAAAGCTGCTCACAGACTCTCCAGGTAATGCTACAAAATTATTGACCCTATCTTTGTGATTTAGCTTCTTGGACACTAGATAGTACTTCACTCGGAACACGTCTGCCAGTTGGTCCCATGTAAATATTAAGTTATAAGGAAGCACAGTGAACCATATTGCAGCATCGCCTGTCAGTGACAGTGGAAACACTCGTAATCCAATGACATCCAAATCCAGGTCTGGTCTACCTACACAACTTTTGCAAACCACCCTTAGCTTGGCTAAGTGAGCATGTGGATCCTCCGATGGCGATCCTGAGAATAATCCTCTTGCTGTAAGCATCTGCATCAAACTACTAGTCACCACAAATGTGTACCCTGGAGGAAAAGGGGGTAAGACAATAGGTCCATCAGAGTTTTCTATATTCATGTTGCCCCCATAGTTGTCATGTTGTCGTGGGCCTAGTGGATCTTGCGCCCACAGCGCATCTCCCAATCGATTTTCACTCGGAACCCGGTTGTCCCCACCAACTACCCTCTGTTGTTGTAACTTAACTGCATCATCTAGATTTCCTCCGATAGGATCAATTAGATCTCTTTGATTGTTCATTCTTCGCAAGGTGCGGTTCAGCTCTGGATCGTAAGGAGTAAGTGGTTCACCCTGGCTCCGTGTAATTGGCATACACTAGAGTCAGAACCTGAGAGGGACAAAAACAAAAACAAAAAGTAAAATTAGGAAATATTTGACTAACGTTTAATAATGAAGTTAAAATAAATGTAAAAGCCAAAATTCCCCGGCAGCGGCGCCAAAATTTGATACGCTCAAATTACACCTCCCTACAGAAGTATAAGCGATCGTTATCAAGTAAAGAACCCAACTTGTAGGTTGGGGTCAATCCCACGAGGAAAATGATTTAGACTTTACTTTAACTAACAACTATATTCAATTAGTCAAATTATTTCTAGAAACAGGTAACTAAAGGGGGGTTTGTTTGTGTAAAAACGAATAGTAAGAATTTAATAAGTAATCAGCAATAAAAACTCAATTTTTGGTTGTTATCAAAATAAGAGAAATAATTAGGGTATACGTGTTCCCCACAAGCTCATAACGCAATAATCCTAGTAACAGCAATCTTTTCCTAGTGTATTACATACAAAGTGATAAATTAGGTATCTCTAAATCCTTGGTCCGGCACCTAGAGAATTTCACCCCGCTCCTTGGTCCGGCTACGTGTGTATAATTTACTAACCCTTACCTTTATCTCATATTAGACATCATAATCGATGTTTGGCATAGTTATTACTTCACACCAATCGACACTAGCCTATTAGATAGTATCACACTAAATCTATGTTGATAATTCTTTTCTTGTTGATTACCTCCTTGGTCCGGCAAGTAGCAACAAGGCGAGTTCTAACACGTGCACTTGTTAAAAAGACTTCTAAACGAAAGAATTATCAATACATGCAAAACACTATTCAAAAATTGCTTATTTACTATTCATACTTTGTTAATTGCTCATGGTTCTCACAACCCTAGTTGTGGATTTAGTTACCCATATTAGCAAGAACACATTTCATAGTTTTAGATGAAGAAATCATGAACTTACGTAAAGAGAATAATAAACCCAAAAATTTAACTTGAATTGCAAAGCCAAGATCTTCAAAACAAACTTAGGAAATCAATAATTGCTAGAGTTGCAAATTAATCTCCAAAGTCACAAAGTAAAAACTAGAATAATAATGTCTAACCCCCAAAAACGAGGTTTACATGCCCTATTTATAGAAAACAAATCCTAAATTAAAAGGGAAACAATTTAAGGAAAGTTTGTTCAGGCACGCGTCTTCATTCCACGAGACTGACTTACGGACCATCGATGGATCTACGGTCCGTAAGTCCCTTCCGTCAGCCAGGACTTAGAAAATATTTTAGCTTCCAAAAATCAGCTTCTCTGAAGCGAACGAAGGTTTTGCAGGACGGACCGTTCCGTTAATCCCCTCTGTAGCTCCACACTTAGAATCTTCAAAAATCAGATACTGGAACCCTCGCATTCTCATTCTACGGATTGATCAATACGGTCCATAGATCAATCTACGGACCGTCAATGGCCACCGTGGTTCCACACTTGGTCAGATTTCCCTGATTTGTTATCCATACCTTGCCTGTTGATCTACGATCATCACCTACGGTCCGTAGATCACCTCCGTGAATGCCCTTTTTCTGCATTTTTCTCAGTTGTGTCTATACTTCTAAGCCTGAACATCTTTCCTGCAAAATACAATAAAAACACATAAAAATCAAGACAAAAAGGCCCTAGATACACACAACTTGTAAGTGAAATGTATTAGAAATACCGTAAACTCACGATATATCACTTGACCAATTAAATTTGCTTCAGTTTCTGGACTGATCAAGTGACATTAATTGTGCTGTCATTTTATGATATGTGTGTTTTGTTACTTTGCTGCTAAAAAAAATGAGAAATAGATTTTTTGGCTAATAAACACATTGCAAATATTACTAACTTGGGAGAGTTGGCAAAATAGTCACCTTAAAGATTTAATGTGATATTAAGTCACAAGTCTTGAATAATTTGTGGTATACCCACTATTAATGACATCATCCACATGCCCTAATTGGCACTTCCAAAAGACCTAAGTTTCCATATCTTCACTTTGGTCCCCCCTTCTTTTCCAAATAATTTGAAATAATATATTTATTTGCAATTGTTAAAATTTATATTAGATAAAATAAAAAAGTCTCCAAACAGAAACAAGAGCAGCTCGTTTTTGCTGCTGTCGATTCCAGTGAGTTTTTCGACCGTAATATCCATTTCCAAGGTAAAATCATCATCATCTCCTACTCCATATTCATGTTAATTCCATTTTCTTTCAAAACCCAAGCTTCAAATTACTTTCCCACCATTTTTTAAATTTGAGTAATCTTCCATAATAATCACTTGATAACTCATTATAGATACATTTTAGTAGTTTAAAAGCATTAAAAATCTGTTTCGCCATTGCAGAAGCTGAATTTTGAACCCTTATCTCATCCAGTCGCATTTTTGTACGAATTTAGTACCTCATAGTCTGATACTCTAATATATTATTGATATTTGTAGTCTATAATAGCAGTAGCTGAATTTGTTATTGCTGGTGGAGATTATATGGGAGTATGGGAGAAGACTCCCAAAAGATGGAATTGGAAATCTTTTAGTAAGATGACAGTTCCCATTGCGTTGCATCGCAATGGTTCATATGATGATATGATTGCAAGCGTAATTGTGGTCGGTGAGTTAACTTGCGAGTCAAATGACTTGGTGATTAGCAATCAAATGAATAAGAGGGGAAAAATACATCCCACATTCATAAAAATTATCAGCACGTTAGCTTGTACATGTTAGATATTATTATTGATGGCTCTAGGCCTACATTGAGGATACACACCAATGCGAGGCCTCCAATAGAACCAACAAATTCATTTGACGACGACAATGATTCTATTGGAAATGAAAGATTGGGTGATCATGCAAATGAGAGCTTAGGTGATCATTCAAATGAAAGTTTGGGTGATCATCCAATGAAAGTACATGACGATCCAATTAATGTGGAAAATTAGTCAGTAGATGCGGAAGATCCTGAACGCGAATGTTGTGAAGAAATGCAAGGAGAAGAGGAATTGAGATCACAATCCAACCATTCCTTCAACGATGGAACTAATTTATGCATTAATCAAACTTTCAGTAACAAGAATGAGTTGCAATTGTTAGTAGCCGAAGCGGTGGCAAAGAAGTCTTTTGATTTTGCTACTTTGAGTAATTGTACTAAATATTTAAAGGTGAAATGTGTATCTCAGAATTGTGTATGAATGTTGCGGGCGAGGAAATATGAGTGTTCGGATAGATTTCGTATCTACAAGTACATTGGCGAGCATAGTTATGGCGTTGAACATGTCAACAGTAGCCATAGAAAAATCTCAACCAAAGTCATTACTTCACTTTGTGTAAATATGTATTGTCATGGCAAGGGTCCAAATGTTAAAGAGATTCAAAGGGCTGTGTTTAATTCTTTTTTTTGTAGTCCAAGTTATTGAAAATGTTGGAAGGGAGGTGTGGTTTCCAAGGAGATGGTCTGAGGGACAGCGGAGAATGAATATTCATGCTTATCGGCTTTTTCCAACATATTTGAGACACTTAATGTTGGTTCTAGCTATTCTATCATGGTAAACAAGGATAGTCATAGGTTCATGTATTATTTCTTGGCCTTCGGTGCTTGCATTAAGGGATTTGCCCACATGAGAAAGGTAATTGCGGTTGATGGCACTTATTTACATGGTAAATATGAGGGCGTGTTGTTGAGCGTTGTTGCACAAAATACAGAGAATCATGTTTATCCAATTGCTTTTTGTGTCGTGGACAAAGAGAATGATGCATCTTGAACATTCTTCTTTGAGAAATTGAAGGAGATTGTGGTCGATGAACCAGATTTGTGTTTTATCTCCGATAGACACAAGAGCATCGCCAACGGCATTGTGAACGTTTACAATTATGCTCACCACGAATATTGTATGAGGCACCTCGGTGAAAATTTTTGCGTAAATCATCATTGTGGAGATTACCTCTATCTTTACTACAATGCGGCAAAGGCTTATTCCTTGGAAGAGCTTGACAATTATTTTGTCGAATTCAAAAACAAATGTCCCGCAGTAGCCGTTGTCTTTGAGTATGATATAGGTTTTGAGAAGTGGATCAGGGCACATTTTCCTAGCAATAGATATGATGTGATGACCACAAATATCACTGGGTCACTCAATCTTATGTTGATAGACGAAAGAGAGTATCATGTGGCATCAATATTTAATTCAATTACTAAGAGGTTTGGAGAATTGTTCAGGGAGAGGCATGCATATATACTTAAATCAATGGGTAATCAAATGATGTCTTCTGTCGAAAAAATTGCAAGAAAGAAAATGATCGAGGGCGACTCCTTATATGTGGAGAACGTAACCGGGGACGGCAATCAATTTACCGTGTTTGATGCAGGTGTTACTGCCTATGTGGACCTACTGGAAAAGTCATGTTATTGTAGGGAATATGACTTGATCAAGGTAACTTGTGCTCACGTGATGGCTGCTTTGCGATCGAAGCATGGCAACGAGTATGGTATGAGCATTTATGAGTACTCTTCGCCTTTGTATAAAGTTGAATCGTACCTCTTTGCATACTTAGATTGTATTAATGTTGTCCCTCTCGAGTCGGAATGGTGTGTGCCAGAAGAATTGCTTAATGTGAAGATTCTTCCGCCTCTTGTCAATACCAAGCATGGAAGAAAATGAACAAAACGTGTCAAAGGTGTCGGTGAGAATTTCAAAAGCATGAGAGGGAACAAATGTTCAATTTGCAAAAGAATCGGACAGAAGAGAACCACATGTGTGAACAACAACAAATCTTAATTAAGTTTGGTTGAATTTGTTGATTGAATTTGTTTTTGTAATCGTTTTTGTCATCAAGTTACTGTTTTTTTGGCTGCCAGCATTTTGGTCAATTGTTATTATCGTAATTACTCATGATCTAATATAGATCAATGAAAAGATGACATACATTTTGCACACTATCTATTAATGTTTATTATCGAGTCCACTCATTGTGTATTAAGCAGTGTATTATTAATATATGAAAATTCATGGTATTCGTAATGCAAGAATTAGAATATGATTTTAATGCAATGATCTAAGTATAACTAATACAAGCATTATTTGCATATACACTCTATCAAACGAATCCTTAAAGAATTGTCAAAAAATCATATGTTACCACTGAAAGAGTGGAATTTGAACTTTTGTTACCGTTGCAAAATCTGTATATGTAAATATTTACTGGTTATCAAAATATATAGACCTTTTATACAATCGATACATCTCTATGTGCATGGCGTATGTATGACCAATGAGATTTACACTCTGACATTAGTAAGGTATATTCGGGTTTATGTCTATTTTAAAGCATTGTCGATACTTCACCTACTAGAATCGAACACTTATAAATAGACCAAAACTAGTAGAATTTAGAAAAGACAATAATTAATTAATAATAAATTATAAATGAGTTTAAACAAGTCATATGATCATGTAAGAGTCCACATAAATTGGTTGTGATGATTAGAGATGTATGAGGAGAGTTGTGGTTATACAATCAATATCCTTAGAACAATGTTTGAGAAAACATAAGTATGTTGTGAGGATATCACTTGTTTAACCACACATTGTTGATTGTCACTCCAATTTATATAGACTCATACATGATCACATGCTTATGTTCTGAAGATGTTGATTGTATAGCCACCAATAACAAGCTACATTCTTATATCATACTTATGCTATGAAATATTGTTATAAGGATGTTGATTGTATAACCACAACTCTTCGTCATACATCTCTAATCACCACACCCAATTTATGTGAACTCTTACATGATCATATGACTTGTTTAAACTCATTTAATTGGATAAATTTCAAAAATATAATTTATTATTAATTAATTGTTGTCTTTTCTAAATTCTACTAGTTTTGGTCTATATATAAGTGTCTGATTCTAGTAGGTGAAGTATCGACAATGCTTTAAAATAGACATAAACCTGAATATACCTTACTAATGTCAGACTGTAAATCTCATTGGTCATACATACACCATACACATAGAGATGTATCAATTGTATAAAGGGTCTATATATTTTGATAACCAGTAAATATTTACATATATAAATTTTGCAACGGTAACAAAAGTTCAAATTCCACTTTTTCAACGGTAACATCTGCTTATTTTTTAGTATAAATGGAAGGCAATCCCTCATAAACAACTCAAACACCTCCATTTTTACAATGTCTCAAGCATCTCAAACATCCAAAGCAAAAAAGTCTTACAATTGTCATTGTGGTAATCCAGCTACGTTGAGAACGTCACACACCGATACAAATCCAGGTCGACAATTCTTTAATTGTGCATTTGGCATATTGCTCATTTTTAGGTGGCTTGAAAATGAATCATCAACGAGTAGCCCATCAATTTTTCAAGGCGTTGCCTAATTTGAATTATTAATAAAGCTACGGGAATTTGAAGAAAATAGGGATTTGCTAATGACTTTCTTAAAAGAAGCCGAAGAGCAGAGGAATAACTTGAAAGTGTTGCTAAAAGATGCTGAAAGAGACAGAGATCAATTAAAGGAAAGGTTGATTTTGGCATAAGAAAAAGAAAAACGCCTAAAAACTGTATTGTGTGGTTTATTTTTTATGTTTACTTTTTGGAAATGTGTAACAAGAATGTAGTCTGAATAAATTTATTTTACTCTTATATCTTTCATTTTTAATCGATAATGTTATAAATCAACAGTGATAGCAATCTATAGTATTAAACATACAACTTTATTATCGATAAGTGACTGCTAAATAATTTTACTTCATAATAGTAAGAAACTGAAGTTAAGCAAAAATCACATCTTATTAAAACATAGATTCATAAAACCTCTCTTCATAATAAAACATGTTAAATTGTTTCTCAAAACTACCATTAACCATATACAAAAACATCTATAATCTTTCAGATGTACATTTTCTCCTCAAAACAGTAAATCCACAAACTTCAAAATGTTTTAAAATGTCAAATACTTTAAAAATCATTGTCTTAAGATGCCAATACTTAAGATGCCAAGAGCCACAAAAACCATTGCATTAAAATGCCAAGAGCCACAAAAATCATTGTCTTTAAATGCCAATAATTCAAAAACCACTTCAATTGTTTTTCTCTTCACCATTAATTTTCATAACGATACTCATCACATCCACTGAATTTTCAGCACAGCCATCTTCTTTTTTTTCTCTTCTTCATCATCTATTGACTTCTCTTTTGTTTTTATCACATCCACTGAATTTTCAACACAATCATCTTCTTTTTTTCTCTTCTTCATCATCTACTGACTTCTCCTTTGTTTTTTCTTCTTCCTTCTCTTCTGCCACTTCATAAATTGCATCACCTGCCACTTCATCAACAATATTAACTGCCACTGGATCAACTCACCTGCAATATCATCAACTGCCATAGAATCAACAACCACTTCATCAACAACAATAACTGTCACTGGATAAACTGCACCTGCCACATCATCAACTGCCACAACATCAACTGTCACTGCCACTTCATCAATAACATCAACTGCCACTGGATCAACTGCACCTGCTACATCATCAACTGCACCTGTCACTTCATCAACAACATCAACAACTATCACTGGATCAACTGCACATGCTACTACATCAGTTGCCATATCATCAACTGCTACACCATCACCTGCCACATCATCAACTACCACACCATTAACTACCACTTCATCTACTACATCACATGTCACTTGATCAACATGATCACATGTCACTTTGTTAACAACATCAAATGCCACTTCATCAACTCCATCTGTAAAGTATTCATCAATTGCAGTAAAGTCTTCATCAATTGCTGCAAAGTCTTCATTATTTGTTGTAATGTTCCCATGTACTATAGTACTTTGACAAAAATTATAGGAATAAATTACTTGACACTAACAATAAACATATACACTAATTTACCTTTCTCTTGTTGTTGTTTTTTTATTCTTTTCAATTCTCCTCAATTTTTCTTCACATACATAAGCAACAACTTCCACCATTGATTGCTCAAGGGATAAGACACGATCATTCAGATTTTCCAAATTCCCATAATTAGAAGTACTCAGTACATTTTTCTGTCTACTAGAAACATAATTCACACGAGGTACATTGTGATCACCCAAATGTTCATCACCTGCAGTGAGGATGGTCACACCTTTCAATTGGGCCTTCAATACATCGATGATCGCGTTCTTCACTTCATCCGTATATCGCTTAAATATTTTCATGTAATTCTGTCCCATCTCACGGACAGTAGGGATGAAGTATGGGTGCACAATCTAAAAAAATATATAAATATTACACAATATTCACTAATTTAAAAATATTATTAGATAATAACAAATAAATGTATACCTTCGTACTTCTCCCCTTGTACATAAATGGATCACTTTCAACTATATCATCGCTCTTTGATGTGTACCATCCTAGTAAACGGGGAATGGGCAGTGGAGTATCCAAGGACTTCCTGGCATACTTTCCAAGATATGGAAAAACCTCATATATCCAAACATGAAATCCATATAAAGAACAAATAAATAGAGGCTATGAAGTACTACACAAATAAATAAGAGTATACCATAAATCGATAAAATAGTTGACAATAATTACCAGAAATTCCCAGGAAAAGTCGTACAGAGCATAACATGCATTCTTCTTTTCATTATACATTTCCCCCTGCTTCCTCAAATTAATTCAATTTTTCAGATAGATCAATGTTAAATCAAAGGACTATTTTCCCCATGGATAACTTTGAAGAAATTCAAATCATCTTCCATCTTGATATGTTTGAATCCATAATCTTAGATCAATCATGGGCAAGCAATATCGAGTGGACGAACCAAACTAAAGAGCACTTCAATTTCTGCTCCTTATTTAATTTGTTACTACTTATTAATCTCATCAACATTGCACCAATGATGTTCTTGTTCCTTGTCACCTTGAAATAAAAATTCTCACCTTTTTAAAAAACTTTGTTCAGTTTTGATTCACGGGGTATGCTGAGCAATTCAGCCTCGTAATCAATGCAAATTCTGTAAGCCAAAACATGAAAGCTTACCATTCACACAAAACCACATTTCATGCAACTTTTTGTCATTTCGAACACATCGCAACAATATATAATGAATAATTTGTCCATTGAACTTAAAATAATTCGAAATGTGCCTCAAATGTCCAAAGCAAGTACCCTAAAATTCATTATAAATTTTTTGTTGAATCAGAATTTTCTGAAACTCACGATAAATTGTCATCCTTGATCTTACAAAGATCTTTGCTGGAAATGATCCTAATTCATCTAACCACATCACTAGGCCATACAACTCACCTGAGATATCTTTTGCACAAATTGGCAAGGATAGAGGATCATCCTCATCTCAACTAGTGTCTCGACTACTCTCCTCGCTATCACTTTCTCCTTCACTACTCTCAACATTATCACTAACATCAACACTACTGTCCTGGTAGTTGTCTAATCCGCAATTGTTTCAGAAACTGAATCAGGCTCGGATTCTTCGACTACAATTTTTTTCTTTTTACAAGTTTTTAAAACTTCTCCAGCCTTTCGTTTCTTACTTCTAAGAGCAACAGGAGCAGAAGGTTTAGTGCTTCCACCTCTAGTTTTAGCCATACTTTATAATCTACAAGTAAAAACATATTTATCGACCACTAGTTTATTAACATAACCAGAGCAAACCTCTAATAAAACATGCAAAATAAATAGCAGATCCAAGAGAAATCAACAATGCGATTGACAGAGACGCCACTAAAGTCGATCAAAGTTTAGTAAAAGTTTTAAAATCAATAGGCGAGATAAACATAAAAATTTTAAAAAAATAAGCAACCAAATAGAGATCCCAACCAAATAGGATCAAATATTTATATCCAAACAAAAACGTCATTAGAGACCACAAATATTCATGGAATATGACGAAAAAATTCATCCTAAACAAGAAAATGAAGAAAAACAGTCCAGAAAAAGGAGTCATTAAATCATTACACTACTATAACCAAATAAACAACCAAATACGGCTAAAAATTATCAAAAAACACCATTACAGAAGATTCAACTTATAAAGATGAGAGCTTTGAACTTGGAGAAGAAGAATGAAAAAAACAGATGACAATTTGAGAGGGGTTTAGGATGATGAAAAGTTAAAAAGTTTGTATAAGTTAATGGAAGAGAAGTGTATGGGGAAGAGTAGCGTATGATTACACTAGAAGAGAAGTGTATGGGGAAGATGAAGATGAAAGTGGGACATTGCACTTGGAGAAGAAGAAACGTCGCCTCGATTTTCATAACTAAATAATATTTTATCAGAATATAATATTTTTAAAAATGTATTGGGATTATAATATATTTTTGTAAAGTTATATCTTTTCCCCAAGTTTTAAAAACAATAAACAAGCCCATGACCCCACACTTTTTCCTTTTTAAAAAGCCCAACCCTAGAAAATAAAGCAAAAATAAATTAAGTGGGTATAGAGTGAATTAACTTTTAAAGGTGTCCCCATTGCCAATTCTTATCTACTAACTTCTTGGCCCGATGTGATCTTTTAACACTTGATCCAATGACGATGAAGAGATTTGTAGATCAAAATACACATGACGAAGAAATCTCTATTACGCTAAATTTGCTTCATCTGAAGAGTAAAACCGAATGCCCCTAGTTTTTGTGTGATCTCTAGAAACATTATATGTGCAATAAAATATGCATGTTATTCAAAAGTTAGAAACATGATAGGTGTTTAAAAAAAGCCATTAAAAAATTATGTGTTCACATTTTTAACCTAAGGTTTCACAACATATGCCATCTAATTTCAAGGGGATGAAATCATCATGTTTTAGGGAACTCAAGTTATTATTATGAATGGACCAAATATAGCATAAAAGACTATGAGTGGAAAAGTTTGGGGCAAATGCCTTGAATTTAACAAAGGTTAAACAAAGATTAATTTTAACGTTCTGCTTTTAAATTTAATTTAACAGTCATAGTCGTCTGCTTACTTCTTTGAAATTTTTTTCTTGGTTGAGAGTTATTTTATGGTTTATAGTAACTTGATAGCTAATTGTAGGACACATCTATACTACTTGCAGAAACTCATAAGATAAACATATTGAATTTAGGAATCTCTTTATATGTTCTTCTTTTATATTCACTTTAGGAACATTAATTCAACAAAGGAGCTCACTTGGTTGCTTAACCTATAATATGTAACGTATTTACTGCTTTATGAGTGATTTTATATTATTTTAACTTGTGCTATGAATATGCAATTAATTGAAGCTAAGTGATAAGAGTATAAGCTCTAATGCTTGTAGATTCTAGATAATTTCTCTCAAAATGAAAGCTGATGAGATGATGGTTGGAGATGAAAAGATTTGAAGCATCAGAATGAGAGATTGACTTAGTGGTAAGTTGCCTTCAACGCTTCAATATTGAAATTAAGGTTTCGATTCATGCTGCGAGGTAACCATTGTTTATGTGTGAAGCCCACAACCAAAACAATTGAGAGGTAGAGGCCTTTTGCCATTAATTTCAATTAATCTTTGTACTATAAATTAGTATGTGTATTATAGCCATAGATGAATAAATCCGCCCGTGCATCCCTTCCCTCCACAATCACAAGGTACAGTAAAAGACAACAGAGATCAGATAGAGACTAATAATTGTAGATCGGAGGGAAGAGAAAAAAAACTTTGATGAAGTTCAAATCAATGATCGGAGACTTCATCATTGGCATTAATAAACTTGAACTGTTAATTAATAAACTTTATTTGTAGCAACTGGTTAGGTATACGTAGTTTTTCAAATTTGCATAATGAGTAGCAACTCTAGCAAGTAACATCATGTTGCCTTCTTTTTGGGTCAATATGTGTCATAAGTTTTTACGCTAATTATGTGTTCTTACTCTTCCATACAGTTTTGGGGAGATCAATCGTGCCGAAATTAATCATTATTCATTATTCGTTATTGTCCAATGATAAACTCAGAGAACTCAAGGTTTCTGAAATTGCCAGTGGCCAGTTTGAACTAAACAACCATATTAGAGTTGTGCAGACTTGCGACATGTTGGGGTATTTTATGATCTTATTTCTATGAATTACACTATATCTACTATTCTACCACTGAGAGGCCCTCAAGGTCTGAAAAATAAATACTAGGATTGTTCAGGTTAGACATCACATAAATAACTCAATTTATAATTGTTCTCTATGTTAATTTGCTAGAAATTGTTGTACAACTATATGATGGCATTGAATCAGATCAACAAACCTCATACATATTTTCCGAACAGGTTGGATGAATCAGATTTACACATCAGTAATGTTTACATATTAATTTTTAGCATATGAGCTTGAGTGGAATTAAGTTGGAGTTCCTAAAATATTTGGAGGAAAGTAAAGTAAGTTAACTAATTTTTAACGTTATCTAGGTTTTCACCATATACTTCTAAGATAATCCTTTAGATAGTATTAAATCATAGGATATATATTACTTATATTTGTCTATGTCTTTGAATATGAATATTATTTATCACATAACTAAGTATGAATTTCACGGTTTATAATTTTAATATTCAAATTGCTTACTATTAATAGTCTTTAGACTTGAGGGGAAGAAAAAAAGTAAAATACTTGAAGAAAAACATTTCTCTCAATTTAAATATATAGTTTATTATAAGAAAAATATGCATTGTATTTTGAAATTTTAGGGAAGGGGGAAAAATTTAAAAATAAAGTTTAAAAAATTGATATTATAAATGAAAATTTGAGTTCGACTAGAATTTTAACTTCTAATCTCTCTCACATACACTCCTACAATTATATATATGTTAAATTTCTTTCTCTCTTTAAAAAAGGAAAGAAAGAAAGAAAGAAGATAAAATGAGGAAAAGAGGAAAAAAATAACATAGAAAAAATATATTTGATTTTAAATATTTCTCTCAATTTTAAAATATAGTTTATTATAATAAAAATATGCATTGTATATAAAAAATTTAGGTTAGGAAGAGAAATAAAAAAAATCAAGTTTAAAAAAGTGATATTATAAATGGAATTTGAGTTGGATTGTGATAATCATCGTATCACATACTAATTTTTTTTATACTTATTAATACATGCTTGAATTGAAGTAGTAATAATTTTCATTCTTGTTTTGTAAAAATAAATACATTCAATTATGTATGTGAAAAATAAAAAAATCACCTTTTATTAAAAAATTTAGTAAGGTATTTTAGCTTTATAAATGATAACTTTTGTAATTTTAAAAAGGCGAAATGGTCTGATGGACCCTTCTACTTGTATGTGTTTGTATTCTGGACCCTTTTACTTAATTATTTGTCAACTAAATCATTAAACTCAATAAAACTCTATGTTTTAAGCCCTTCTGATCGTTGGTCAAGCTTATGTGACAACTTAATTATTGAGTTGACACAAATACGTGATGTCACGCATTGAAAGAGCGTGAAAGATCAAATTTTAGACTAAAAATATTTTTTTTCTTTTTAAAAATAGAATAAAGAATAAGAAAATTAACTTTTTTTTCTATTCTCTCTTTCTTTTCTCACCCCATCCATCCCCATTTTTTTCTACTCTCAAACCCCCATTTCTCTTCTTTCTCCCCTTTTCGGTGCTTTCTAATCTCTTCGTTCTCTCTTCTTCTTCTTTTCACATTTTCTTCCTTCCGGGAATAGAAATGAAATTGTATTATTGTTGTAGATCTGTATTTTCCTTTTATTTTCGGGGTAATTTATAACCCATAAAGTGATAAAGATTCAACAGTCTTGAAAGATGAAATATTTGACATACTATTGTCCATAAATTTTAAATTGAAGAGATGTGAATAATAAAATAAAAAATAAAAAATAAAAAATTTAGGAGTACACAAAATAAATGAATTTGTGATATATTAATAAAAAGAACACTTGATAAATTAGATTAAGGCAAGTGATAAGCTAATAAAAATCAATATTAACAATCTAATAATTTTGAATAGTGAACAATGTAATAAAAATATTCGAAACATGAAATGTCATTTAAATGTTATTATTAACCACACGATTCGTCATTTAT
Organism: Solanum stenotomum; assembly: GCF_019186545.1. NCBI lineage: Eukaryota > Viridiplantae > Streptophyta > Magnoliopsida > Solanales > Solanaceae > Solanum > Solanum stenotomum. The sequence goes on from NC_064282.1 coordinate 50,083,958, forward strand.
ATATATACTAGAAAGTAATGGGCCGTGCCAGCACGAGCCCAATATTATTATGTAATATTCTTTTTTTTTTTGGTTAAATTTATTTTTATGTGAAATTGGAGAAATTTTTTTTGATGAATCTATCGGTGTGTTCTATAAAATGTTAATTTTCTATATTGATGAGCTAAAATTTTTGCAACATATCTCCTCTAGAAAATAAGTTTTTTTTTTCTTTTGAAATAAGGAAATGTCTAGAAAATAAGTTTTTTTTCTATAATAAATACCATAACTTAAAAGTTGGATTACAAGTATGTAGCGTAAGATAACCTTGCATATTAATCGTTTGTTGATATTTCAAGGAACTAAGTTTTACAAGATAGTTATGTACACTTATTTTACATAATAACAAAATGTGATTCATTGTATAGAAAGTTAGTTGAGATGCAGATTGAGTTGTTTTGATCTTTGATCAAAAGATTAAGACCTGATACATATGAGAGAAGAAGAAAAAATATTATTCATAAATTACAAGATTGGAAAGAATCAAATCACAGTTGCTCGAAATAGGAGGTATGTACATACATGAAAGCAAGTGTACAATTACTTCAAAATAATGACTTAAGAACCAAGTGCAAGGCTGATAAGGCTAGGTAGATAGCTATTGTTTCCGAGGTCGGCCAAAGTAGAGACAAATTCATAAACACAAATACAAGTAAAGTTGTCAATCGAGTTTATTCTTTAAATTCACAAAGAACACAAGCACAAATCTTCTTGTGGTTCATCTAGGAAAATGACCGCAGACTGGCACAACTTTGACTTGAAGTTCCTTCATCATTCAACTCTTTATTGGTAAACTAAGAAGTGATTGACTGTACAGAGAACTATCTTCAAACTACCTCCAATGCATCGATTAATAAATGAAAAGGACAAACGTAGTTGTTTTACACAATTCAAGTAGCTCATATATCATAATACTCTGAAAAACTATATGAGCTCTAAGGCAGTATATTGATCACAATAATCAAACTACTTTCACTGCTAGTAATATAAGTAAATGCAACAAACTATCAACCACAACTACACAAAGGCCAAGATATATATATAAATATGGTCCCAGCAAAATCTATAAAATGGAAGATTTTTTGTACTATAATGGAATAGTCTAGTTTTGTGACTTCAATTGTGGCTTAAGATTTATAATTTTTTATCATAGTTTTGTGCTCTTTTAACTAAAGACCTTTTGAGGAATAGATTATAATGCCCAAAGTAAAGACACCCTGCACATATCGAGAATCACTTCAAATGATACATTCAAGAGTTCAAAAAAAAACTTGCATTGAACCGTTGTTGAACTATGTCTTGAAAGTGTTAAACACTTTAGCCTGTTTTACCTCTTCTCAAATCTAACTCGAACAACGGAAAAAATTGTGTGGGACATCCCAAGAGCTTAGAATCAATAAGTTTAAAGGAATGATATTGCTACTTATATGCAAGTACACCAATGATAGGCTTATTGTATTGATTAGACTAACTAATAGTGTATATGCAATTACTTACGGTGCTGACTTGTTTTTATTAAAAATCAACGGCAACATCGAAGACAAATTTGAGGCAAAACAGAGAAGCAAAGAGCATCTCAAATTTCTGAATTCAACAAAGACGCACTTCTTATAATCCAACCGGTAACCCTACAAATCTAAAACAGAAGAATCGAATTGGGTCTTGATTTTCATTAAAATTTATGATAGATAAAGAGAAATTTCAAAATGACAACTCAAAAATATAACCAAAAAGCAGAAAAAGATAACAAAAAACTGCACATTTCTTAATAACACAATATAAACATTTACCTATACAACAACAACACATGCAGGAAAACCAGACAGAAAAAACTTGATTTTTTGCTTTGCAAAATAAAGAAGAAGAGAGACAGAGCATCAACTCTCATAGAATGTCCTAAATGCACATCAGTTTGGCAGCATTGCTACGTGTCTCTTCCAAAGCAGTATTAAGACACGTATGCAGCCTTTATTGATGAGTTTGGTAGTGTAAATGACCAAAAGACCCTTATTCTTTTATAAAGATGGCAAAAATCAGTCATCTTGTTGTCTCTTCTATATAAGTAAGTAAAAGTAAAGTAAAGTAAAGTATAATAAAAAGAAATAATTTAAATTAATTTGACGTTTTTCTTAATAAATTATTTATTAGGAGTTTATTTAAAAATAATAATTTTATTTATTATACTTTAAAAATATAAATATGACTATTAATAATCTTATATAGTTATTTAATGATATATATAATATTAAAAAATAATTTGTTTTGAATATAAAAGCTAAGTAATAAAATTTTATTAAATTATTTAACTATATATGTAGAGAATAAAAATGGAAATATATAGAAACTCAATAAAGTTATCATTGTATAGGTGTTAATTGTAAAATTAAATGGACCCCACTATACTCAATGATAGAAGGCATAATATAGAGTTTACCAATCACAAATCAATAGACACGCATAAAAATTAGCACAAAGACTTGAGAAATTATTTTTTCTATCGTCTTTATCGATGAAAGTGTATCAAATAAAAAACAAAAGTGTTAAACCAACAAATATTAGTGATCTAGTGGCAGAATCGTACCCCGCTCATGATACTTATAACTTGGATTGTATTTTTGAAGTGATGCATAATTGTGTAATTTAAGAAAATTCATGAATTGAACTTTTTCATTTTTACAAAATGAACCGAATTCGTTAGTTTTAATATTTTCCCTCGCCAATTAACGAAAGGACTCTGTCTATTTCTTATGAAGCACTTATATTTTTCTTTTTGTAAGTTGTCACTTGTAATTATGAACAATTGTAGCAAAAAAATTGTATTTAGCTATGAATTTTTTCGTAGCAAATAGTTGAATTATTCACTACAAATTTTAAGTCGTCGCTATTTAACACCTTACACATTTCGTAACAATTTTTTTGTTGTCACTGAATCACAGATTGTTTAGAGACAATAAAATCTAATTTGTCACCAATTATTTATACTATTAGTGACGAAAATAAATATCATAATTAAAGTTAAATTCTTATAGCTAAAACTTATAATATTTAACTACGAATTCTAATTTGTTGATATTGTAACAACATATTTTTTTAGATGAAATTTTTTTGGGTAAAAAAATCAATAAATTTTAAGACAAAAAATAATTTGTCATGAATTAGATACATTATTAGTGATGAAATAATGTGTCACCGATAACTTTAAATTCGTGACTAACACTACTTAACAAATGGCGCCAATTAATTTTTTGGTGGGAAACTTTAGTAGATGAAACTTTGCTACGGTTTTTCTTGTTTCGTCACTAAAAATATGTGTCTCATATATTTAAGCACAAAAAGTAAATTTTGTCACTAAAAGCGAACAATTAGTGACGAATTTGATGTCGTAGCTAATAATTTCGTAGCTATATATCATATTTGTTGTAGTGTATATATATAGATTTAGCTATGAAAATTGAGAAGGGGTGGGGGTGGGGGTGGGGGGTCGGGGGTGGGGGGTGGGGTGGAGTCGCGAAGCTAGATGGGGGTTCGTGGGTTCAGACGAATGCACTAGTTTTTTCGTAAACCTATTTGTATTAGAAAATTGAATATATATATATATATAAACTTGTGAACTTCCTAACAAAATTGATGAACAAACTCAGTAGTAAGGAAGAGCAGTGAAAATGCTTTTCACACTAGTGTTGTGGGTTCAAAAGAACTCCCAAACTATTTACTCTACCTCTGGATGGGGATGAGGTTGGGGGATTACATTTAGGGTGGAGTGGGGTGGGGGTGGGAATAGGGGTGGAGGACTACATTTCACTAAAAAACAATATGATAGTTGGATTTTTTTCCTAAGGTAATATTATTTGACATGGTTAGACAAGATATCACATTAAATACACTTAAAAATAATATTTTAATATTTTCTGCGTATCGCACGAATACCTATACTAAATGTGATCGATAATCCAAAAGGTCAAAATAATTAATTATGAGTCCCATAAAATCACTTTACTAAGGTAAAAAAAAACAGATATACAAAACGTGTAAAATTGTCCATATTTAATAAGTTGTCATATTTATAATTAAAATTTTAATGTTGTAAATAAAAAGAAGTAGATTTATATTTATTTTTATTTAATGTAAATAAAAGTCTTAAATTGAATATTCTAGTAATTTACAATAATTTGGGAAACTTATATAAATATACTATTTTAAAAAATATTTACCATATATAGCAATAATATTTTATTTCACTTGATCACTTTTAATACATTTATAATACAATTTTAATACATATTACAAAGTACAATTTATTATTCATATATAATATAGGTTTTCTTGATGGATAATACATTTATCACACATTTTAATACACTTATAATACAATGTGTCAACTTCTTACCAAATAAGCATAATATATTTTAAAAAACAGTTATAATACATATTATTGCATACATAATTCACTTTTAATACATATTGCAGATTTAACATAATATTGTTATGTATTGCTATAAATGGTAATAAATATAAAGTATAGCTAAAATTAGTAATTATTTATTAAAAGGTACTCATCCAAGTAATTTTTCCATAATTTTTTTATCCTCATATTCAACTCAATTTGCTACCAACATTAACGTTTGGCAAACTTAAAAGTAGAGCTGTCAATATGGGCTAACCCACTCCATTCGGGCTAACCCATACAAGCTTTGAAATTTGATAGGCCAGGCTGGGCTAGCCCATTTTTGTGTGGGCCAGAAAATGGTCGGTCCAGCCCACAATACGTGAGCAACAGGCTTTGCCAAGCCAGTCCTCTTTTTTTAAAAGTATATTTTTTTATAATTTTTTAAATTAAATTATAAATTTAAAAATATTATCATAAATATCGACAAGACAATATTATATGGTGTTAGTATTACTACTTGTTAATTAAATACAAAAATAAAATTATCTTTGTAATATTTATTAAGTTTGGTGTCAAGTAAAGACTTACATAGCTAAATAGAAATATTAACCTAATTGTTTTCTAATGATTATAGTAAAACACAAAAACTATAACAATGCTCCATAGGCTATGGCCTATGTAGTGATTCCCTATAAATTTCAGAGAATTTTTATTTTATGTAGTACATATTTTATAAACATAATTTGTATTTAAATTGTAATATTTCAAATTTTAAATAGATTTTGAGTTTAGACTCTTGTTATTTTTAATACTTCTATTTTATTTTTATTTTTTAATTAATTTTTATTTGACCCACGGATCGGTTCTATCTATATTTTTCAAGCCCCACAAATTGACAGACTTATTCAGACCGAGCTAAAAAGCCATTTTTCTTAAATGAATTTTAAAAATCGTAATCCAATACTATCAAATCACAAATTAAGCCATGCCGGCCCAACATGCCTAGCCCGACGGCTCTACTTAAAAGAAGTGTGTCATTTTTTGACATTACTACTTCAGTCGGTCAGCCCATACTAAACGACAGGTAAATTCTTTCTTGTTCAGTCCTGCAGGGTTCTAACATTCCCAACGAATAAAGTGGTGCCAAAACCCACAAGAGAGTTTAATTATCAGTGCAAACCAAACTCGATGGAAATGGCGGCAGAGTCGTCATCGGCGACGGAAAGTGGGTTAACGGAGAGAAGGGGAATACCAGCGGCGTCATTTGTAGAAGATGTTCAGTCCTATCTCAATCAATCTGGTCTCGATGTCAACTCTGCTCTTGCCTTTCTCCAAGAAAGGTCTCTCTCTTCCCTGTGTGACTATGATCTGCTTCGTAACTAATGCTATTTGTTTTTATTACTTGATATCAAATGCAGGTCAGTGACTCGTGTACTGTAGAATTTTAGGTTTAGTTTATGAGGTTTCTGTTGGTCTCTTTGGTGTTGTTTAGTTCAGGGTTTGCTTAATTAGGAGTTATTATCTTATATGATGTTAAAGTTTCAATCTTTAGGGATCTTATGACTGCTTGGGAATGTATGTCGTTTACATAAATTTTTAGTGTGCTGGAGAGTTTTGGCATGAATATCTGAGTTTCTTTGTTTTTGTTTTGTTTGTTTACTTCAGGTTTTGCTTAATTAGACATTAGTTGTACTCTACGATGGGAGAGTTCCATTCTTTAGGGATTTTGTAATTGCGGGTACACTTACAACTTTTGAAACTTGGTAACTTTGTATTATAACACAATAGTACATGGGCAGTACTAAACCTTATATACAGATGAACTCCAAAACTCCACTGTTCTAAATCTAAATTGAATCTAAAACATCAATTATAGAGGCAGTTTCATTTGAGTATAATTGATTGCACCAAAAACATAACAACAAAATGCAGTTGAGTTTAACTTTTTGCATACTATTCTCTATGCTCTCAAAACACCTAGAACTTTCTGCGGGTACACTTATAACTTGTTGTGTCATAAAGTTTGAGTTAATCAAGTTTTGTGGCAGGGTGTAGTGTTGAGTTTTTGCTTCAATTTATGAATTTCTTGGTTTTGTTTTGTGTTAATTTTCTTTAGGGTTCCTTGATTATAAGTTAGTTTTTTGCTACATGTCACGATTTGAGCTAGAACTGAGCTCAATCCATGAGTAATTCCGCAGAACAGAGAGAAGAGAAGGAAGAAAATAAGAGAATGTAGGAAGAAGATTGATATTCATATATTCGATAAAAAAAATGATGAAATGCAGTACAAACAACTAATAAGGACACTGTCCAGCTAATGTGTAGGGGACATGTGGCATGCTTTTGCTAGGTAACATAAATCACAAAGGACTACTAATGCAATTACATGAAAATCATATTCTGGAAATACAGATGGGCTAAAACATATTATTGTAAACTACTTGGGCCAACAACAAAGTGTCTTGAGCCTTTCCTTCTCTTGGGCTCAAACTTGGTTCCTGGTATTCTCATATCATGACATTCCACCCCCCTTAAAATCCTTCCTCAAGGATCACCAATTCAGAATCTCAGATAGCAGGAAGTTGTAATCTTCCCAAGTTGCCCTCTCTGTGAGCAAATTAGCCCACTACACTAACACTTGAGACACTGCTGCATTTCCTTTCTGCACAACTCTACTATCTAATATGGCTACTTGTTCAACAAGAGGCTGGCCATATGCTGAGCATAAAGGAGGATCAAGAGCAGGGATCACATGAGCACCAGTTTTTTTCTTCAACCAGAAATATGGAATACAATTCTTGCTGATGAGGGAAATCTCAATTCATAAGCTACAGCACAGCTTCCTGATCACTAGATAAGGGCCATAGTAAAGTCAGTTTGAGGTTGCTCCTCAATGCAACAATAATCTGCCTGTAATTTCAAGTAAATGCAGTCCCCAGTTTCAAATTCTCTTAGTCCTGTTCTTATTAGCATATAACTTCATTCTGTGCTAAGCTTACTTTGAGTGCCTTAGCCATAATCTTTCTTTCTTGGAGCCACTGGTCCACCTCAGCTCCTAGGATAGAGCCACCTACTCAAATGACAATTGTGGAGGATCATAGCCATACATCACTTTGAGTGGAGACATCTTAATGGCAATATGGTTATTGGAATTATACCAAAACTCAGTTCAGCGGAAGCCATTTGTGCCAATCATTTGGCTTATGACTGCACATGCATCTCAAGTAGTTCTCCGGACATTTATTTACTCCCTCAGTCTGGCCATCAGTTTGGGGATGGTAAGTAGAGTTAACTTCAATTCACTCTTAAGGTCCTTGAACAGTTCCTTTCAGAAAAGGTTTAGAAACACTTTGTATCTGTCACTATTTCACTAACTTGTGGTAGACCATGGAGTTCGTACACATTCTTCGTATATATTTTAGCAATTCGAACATCATTAAAAAGATGTGCTAGAGACAAGAAGTGAGTATTCTTACTGAATCTGTCCACAATGACAAAGATATAATCTTGCCTTCAGACTTGGGGAGGTGTTCAATAAAATCCATGGTGATGTGCTCCGATGCTTTGTCTGGTACATGAAGTGGTAGCAACAACCCTGGACAAGTCACTTATTCACCCTTGCATCTTTGGCAAATGTCAGACTGTAGCACCACTTTCTTGATGTCAGCAAGACATTTTTGACCAGTGACTGCATTGTGGCTGATATCCCTGAATGACCACCAAGTCTAGAAGAATGAATATGAAGCACCGGTTGTTGTCTCAAGTCAGTCTGACTTCCCTCCCAAATCCTGCCTTTGTATCTAAGTGCCCTGACTCATGGTAACATCAGTAACTATAGTGAGATCAATCACTGCTTGAGCTATTAGTGGAGTCACTTCTGCATCATTTTCATAACTCTTGCACACTTCTTCCATTTAGGCTGTATTTGAGAGATTAAACAACATGAACTTGAGTCATCTTGTACCCTTGATAAAGCATCAACTATAGTGTTTCTAACACCCTTCTTGTGGTGAATCTCATAACTTAAGCCCATCAATTTTGACTGTCCCTTATGCTGCAATGAAGTGGTGTCTTTTGTTCTTGCAAGAACTTAAGAATAAATGATCAGTCTTACTAATGAAACGGTGAGGATGCAGGTTGTGTCTCTATTAACAAATAATATTTGTTATCCTTTAGTTTAAGGAGTTTGTTATTAATTCCTATTTTCTATCTATCTGTTGGTTCTTGTATTCTACTACTCATTGATTCATTTAAGACTTCTAAACTTTCCTGTATTTTAGTATTTTTATTGCTTTGTATCTTATCAGATTACTATGTAACTTAGCGGGTTAGTATTTTTCAGTTCTGTAGCCGCTCTATATAAAGAGCATGTTGTTCATGAATAAAATCATCTTTCCTCTTCTACATCTCAAACCTTTATAGTCTCCACTTGTCAACTGCCACCAATAATGCAATGAGTTCCTTCTCATATGCAGAAAGGCCTTGATATTTTTTACTGAGTGATTGGCTAATATAGGTCAAGGGCTGGCCCTCTTGCATGACTACAACTCCCATTTCGGTGCCACAGACATTAACTTCAACCAGAAAAAAGGGACATGCCGAACACCAACCTTTCCAACTAAATCCAAGGTGAGAACCCTTTAATTGATGATGTTTTCCCTCATCAACAAGCGGTGGCTGACAACGCCCCTGAAATAGCGCATATATAAGAGCTGCTTGAATATGGGTTGTGTCAGCCTTTTTTAATTGGCAGATCACAAAAGGCAAGCAAGGCCATTTATCTTATAGTTGGATGCACAAATCCCCTCTCCGCCCGAGAAATCCTTTTGCCTGGATTCCATAGTGATTGAAAAGTTGGATCTACATTGGATCTCACACGAATCACCCCATCTATCCTGCTAAGGGTACCCTCTTGGCCAATCCCAAAATATGAATTGTGGATGAAATGGAGGCTCTCATCTAGAGTCTTGTGTGATAAGAAGGTGTCACCAAAACTGAAAAGACAAGTTCTAAAGGGTGATTGTTAGACCAACTATGTTGTATGGGGTAGAGTGTTGGCTAGTAAAGAACTCTCACGTACAAAAGATAAAGTTGCGGAATAATAGGAAGGATAGGATTAGAATCTGGACAAGGTAAATGTGGATTTTGTAGAGATTAAGATGCGGATAGTGAGGCTGAGATGGTTTGGGCATGTGAAGTGGAGATGTACAAATGCCCTAATGTGGAGGTGTGAGAGGTTGACTATGAATAGTTTCGGGAGAGATAGAGGTAGGCTGAAGCAGTGTTTTGGATGGAAAAAGGCGACAAGGATCTGCCTCGCCTCGCCACGAGGCGAGAGGTCGGCGCTCACCTTTTTGAAGTGATGCACCAATCAATTTCGAAAGCCTAGAATATTTAATTGCATATATAAATAACAAAAAAAAAACATATTAGCAAATATTTCAATTCAAAAACTAAAAGTAGATAGCAGATACTATAGTCTAGAACTTGAATGACTTAATAATTCATATTAATTTGATGCCATTGAAATTGTTGTTTCTGGGTAAATAATTACTATATGAATTAGTACATAACTAAATTGAATTGGGCAGAAATAAAAATAGAAGGACTAGAATTTTGTTATAAAAAAAATGGGCAGACTGCAGAAAATAGAAAACAGAGTATATAAAAGAGTCTTAAAAAAACAGAGGAATGAGAAGCTGTTCACAGTGGCATACTGGGTAAGAGTTGCGAAAGAAGAACAAAGTGTTGACTGTCACGAAGCAGTGGAGAAAGAAGAAGAGTGAAGATCAACATAGTAGATGTACTTGAAGTCTGAAGAGAAGTGTTGAAGTCTGAACTTTGGAGAAGAAATTCGCGGTTTGTGGCTTTGTGCAAATAAACCCTAATATTGCCTTTTTAACTTTTAAATCGATGTCATTTAAAAAAAAAAAACAAATGGCGACGGCTCTATCGCCTCGCCGCGTCGCCACTCCCCTATTCTCGCCTTTTCTCGGCTTTGCGATATCGCCTCGCCTCGCTAGTAATAGCCTAATAGGCAACAAGGCCTCGCCTTGCCTCTCACCAAAGGCAATAGGGTGAGCGCCTTTCACAACACTGGGTCGAAGAAGTATTGGGGAGACGAGACATGACACAGTTTCCGCATGCCGAGGACATTACCGTAGATAGGAGTTTGTGGAGGGCATGGATTAGGGTGGAAGGTTAGTGGGTAGTAGGGCATTGTCTTGCGTATTCTTGCGTACTATTAGTCGTAGAATTACTTCGGTAGTTTCTTGGCCTTCGATTTTATTGCTATTTAGTGTTTGTTGTACTTTGATTATCGTATTATTTTATTGTAGTTACTGTTCAGAATGATTTGTCATATTTTCTATAGTATTTGCCATGGTTTCCTCACTTCTGTTATTTATTTTTACTTCTACTGCTCTGAAATTTTTTTCCTGGAGCCGAGGGTTTTTTCAAAAACACCTTCTCTACCTCTAAGATAGGGGTAAGGAATGCGTACACTCTACCCTTCCTATTTTATGGAACTAAACTGGGTATGTTATTGTTGACGGTGACTTATCAATGCCTAGAGCCACACAGACAGAAACTTCCATCGTCTCCTCTTCTCCCACATGTTTTTCTTCTCTTTTCTCCTTCCTCTTGTATGATTGGTACTGGATCCTCCGGCCATTCTGTGCCCTCCCAAGTAGTGACATTCGTTGTCTTTGGCTTACATTGATGATCTGAGAAATATTTCTTATGTCATCTATTATATAGTCCCCTTTCTCTCAGATTTGCCAGCACAGTGTTTGGTTTGAAGGGAGCTGATGGTCTAGGAACAAAAGGTTTAGATTGTGATGACTGGCTATGTCCCAAGTAAGGGACTATGACTCTTTGGTTTTGTGGGGTATTTTGGTGGAGTAGAGAGCTATCAAGAAAGATTTCATGAGCTGAAATCCTAACCAGTCTGGATCCAAAGCCATAGTCCGGTCTAACATTGCCAAATCTGTGACATACTTCCACAGAGAACAATGGCCAGTTAGTGCCTTTTTTCTCCAAATGTGACTATCAAACCAAATGTCAGCCTTCTCCTTCATATGGACTGACACAGCTCATCTTATTTTGGTCTGAAATTGATGTATTTCAAAACTGCTCACATTTTCGTAACCAACCCCTGGGGTTAGTACCATTGACTTCTGGAAAGTTGATTTTGGCTTTGAAAGAATTAAAGACAGGGTCATGGTGACAATGATGTTTTGGATAGGCAGAGGAAGCAAGGGAGGGTTGTTGTGAGGGAGAGTAACAGTAGGTAGTGGAGTATTGGACACAAGAGGGGTATTTGAAATCAATGGAACAGTAGACATGGGATTAGTATGAAGAGGGGAACTCTGGCCGTATTCTTCTCCAAATCAAGCAAGAATTGGTTCAAGAATCCAAGAACCTAATCCTTCTCAAACTTGGTTTCCATTCACGCGTCGACTTCCACTTGTTTTCTCCTATTTCCAAAGCTCTTTCCATGCGTGCAAATATGGTAATATTTCCATGTTAGTTTCTTGTTCCTTGATCCATGTGATTAGCCATACTTGCAATTCCTCAAGGAATCCTTCATACACTTGGAATCTGCTTTGCCCCTGATCAACAGTCCTGATTCCTTCGATTCTTGCAGTGTAGTTCTGTAATCAACTTTTGCAATAGACATGTTAAGGAACTGGTTCTTCAATAGTTAGTTGTCATAAACACTACCAGTCCTTTTTCAGTTGGTTCAGCTTACAAGACATCACAAAGATCAGTCTCTCAGAGTAGTGGCTGGCCCTGGAAAATGATCTGGAAAGTCAAGATACCCTTCAAGGCTGCATGTTTCACTTGGCTACTAGCCAAACAGGCCACACTCACCCAGGACAACCTTATGAAAAGAGGTCATCAGTTTTGCTTTAGGTGCTCTTTTTGTGAATGTGAGATTGAGACAATAAATCATCTCTTTCTACATTGTAGAGAGACTGTGAAGTTATGGCAGATTTTCATCAATTTAAGAGGCATAAGCTGGATTATGCCAAGGAGCATCGAAGAGGCTCTAGCTTGCTGGAATAGAGATGGGAATCAGTCGGGACACAGGGAGAGATGGAAGATTGTCCCAGCCTGCATTTGGTGGACTATATGGATGGAAAGGAACCAGAGATGTTTCGAAAACAAGAGTTGCTCTCTGCAGAAACTGAAGATGAACTGTCTAGTCCTTTTCTTTTTTTTGGTGTAAACATGAATATCCTCAAGAAGAAGAGGATATTCCTAGTATTTTAGATTATTTATGAATCCTAGTAGGGACACCTCTCCCTCTGTAATTTTGTTGTAAGTATTACTGGAATACTTTTCTGAGTATTCCTTTTGTTCATAATACAAGTTAACTTTTTCAAAAAAAAAAAAAAACACTACCAGTCCTTATTTGAGATATGTTCAATATCTGGTTCTTGCATCATGTTTGTTAGTCATCAAAACTTCATATGGAGCATAGCTCACGGCTCCTAGCTCCTAGCTCAACTATATATAATAATGCACTATCAGTTTTAGTTCTATTTAATAAGGATTCTCAGGTAAAGCTACCTATTGTTTTTTTAAAAAGGATTCTCACGCTTTGCTAAAATCAATAGAGCGTAAGCCTTGATTTCTTGTTCTTCCAAGTTTTGTAGCCTTGTAGGAGTCTCTTCATTTCTGAAACGATAAAATCACATGGGATTTTTTGGACAAAATTGGAACTCTCTTGTTTCTTTTGTTCTTTAATGATTTGGCCTGTATACTAGAACTCATATATCATAAATTTGTAATCCTATCCAATTTGGGTTGCTGTATCTGAATATTTGTCACTACTAAAAGTTATAAGCCCCAAAGCCATGCATATCAATAGTCCTGCTTTAAAATATATGCAAGTGGTTAGTTACGTATGTTCTCCTTTAACTTTCAATATATAGTTTTTTAATGATAAATTCATGTCATCCATTGCAGACTTCAGCAGTATAGGGTGGTTGAAATGAAACTTCTGGCTCAGCAGAGGGATCTTCAGGTACATGTTCTTGTCTTATTTTCAAATTTAGTTCTATTCACAACTAAGTCTGTCCTGATGTGGATACCGACATTTGATTGGTCCTTGGATTAATGTGCTATCATTGTTCTGTTTTTTAGAGAAATTAAGTGGATAAGTGTTCACCTTTCAGAATTTTAATGGTTGATTCTTGTCAGAAGGCACATGGGAAGTTTTAGAACCATGCTTAAGTTCCGCGTATTTTGCTGTTGATTTCCAGGAATATTATCAAGACAATGATGTGATTAGCCTTTTCATCAGATTGAAAGAAAAATAAAATATGGTAAATCTATGTTACTTATGAGATCATATCAATTTTCCTACAAATTTTCAGACTAAAGTTTTATGCAAGAGGAGTAAAGATTGTCCTTTCGCATTTTGTTGCTACTTGCTTCATGTCAAAGTTATGAATAGGGCTCAGATTTACTAGTTAGACCCCAACATATGAGGATTACAGAAATTACATCACTCTACAGATGAATGGCTTCTCCTATAATTTCTTATAAGTGGAATTGCCTGACCCTCAAAGATAGCTTATGCATCGCAGAACTATAGAATGTTAAACTTCTCCACTTCTGCTAGCTTCCGATTGCCAGTATGACTGCCTCATGTTGTGAACGTATTGGTGCCGTTCCCAATATAAAAACCCACTGAAATAAGGATAAGCTAAGTTAGCCTGCCTCTACAATTCGATTGACTGTTTGTAAAGATATATGTTGTGATACTGATTAGTCCCAAAGGTTTTCCCTCGAATGTTTAACATCTTCATGCATGCTTTCACTAATGAAGTCAGATTCTATGATACGATTGGTAAAAATCATACTGAAAATGTCTCAGTTTTGCTAGGTAATGCTTTCATTTTGTTCTACTCAGATTTGTGGAGAGTCTCTTATCCTTGTTTCATCTATGCCAGGCAAAGATTCCTGATATAGAGAAATGCTTGGACATAGTTGCTACCTTGCAAGCTAAAAAGGGCAGTGGTGAGGTTTGTTCTAGTGCTATGTTTTTTTTTTTTAAATTTCAATTGAAGGTCTCACCACTCTTTTTTATGTGCACATTATCTGGTAGTTGACATCATATCATTTTGACTATTCCAAATTCGGGACATGCATGTTTGCAACATTTGCAAATAAATTTTCTGAAGTTGACAAAATAATAGTCTGATCACCCTTATCAGACACAATAATTTATCGTACAGTGGTGAAACAATTCAACGTATTTACTACTTTCTTACGGTAGATGGTTTTGTTAAGGACATTTTAAGGTGTTGGAGACTCTTTTTGGTATTAGCTAAACTTTGGGACTTGAAGTGGCTGTATAAGATATTAATTGGTGGATTTGGTTGAACCAAATGGTCCCTTTAGTCCTGATACTTAAATTTGCATATTTCCATCTCTAACATGAGCGACCTTACCCAAGGATTAGAACAAAGACGGTAATAGTGATGCAATGATTCAATGAACATGAGCTGAAAGAAGTTCATGATTTGGAGGAGCTGGGTACACTGTGTTTTCATGCCATTTACACTAGCTTATGGCATACTATTAAATAGAGATGATGTTGAATTTGAATATAAATGTTTACCTCTATAATGTTAGGTGAAGTGCACAAGGACCATCAAATTCTACGCAGTTCCATCTAAGCCACAAATCTTTTGGTTGTGCTTATGTAGCTATCAAAACGTGAAATGATCTCAATTTGACCATTTTGTGAATTTTTGTTGTTTCTTTTAAGCTTCACTAAAGTCAAACCATGGAAGAATGTTCTCTGCAATGTTCTTAAAAGAGAAAAGTGCAATAAAAAAGCAAGAATTAAAAGTGCATGCTTCTTTAAGTGGGTTCGAACTTTGCTGTACACAAAAGCCTGGTATTTGAGTGGGGAGTATAGCGAGACCCATTATCCACTGAGTTCGAATCATGCGCCCATAAGCCCTTGAGAATTTCTCGGTTTATCTAAAAGAAAAAAAACATGCTGCTTTAAAATGAAGCATCTAACTTGTTGAAAATACAAAATAATACTCCCTCTGTCCCAATTTATGTGGTACGGTTTGACTTGACACAAGGTTAAGAAAAAAATGAGGACTTCTTAAACTTGTGGTCTAAAACAAATCTTGGATATTTGTGTGGTTATAAATCATTTTATTAAGGGTAAAAAGAAAATTTTATAGTTAAATTGTTTTCAATTATGGAAAGATGACATTCTTTTAGGGACAAAACTAAAAAGGAAAAGGTGCCACATAAATTGGGACAAAGGGAGTATCAATAACAAATTGCTCTTGTTGGGATGACTTTGCAAGTTATTGTTTTGAAGCTTCATTGCTTACACATGAAGCGATAACCCATCACTACACATCACTACACATCACTTCATCGTTTTAAGCGCTGAATTGGTGGCTTTTAATTACACTGTTCACCTTTGCCTTTTGGGAACTGCCTCACTACTGTAGCAACTCATCTATACTTAATCATAGTCTCTCTCGTTGAGTTCATTATGACCACATAACTGTTTCCTTGGTTCGTCAACTATTGCATTCATCCGCCATTGTTCGCTGCTGCAACTGTGGTAAGGAAGGAGTTGAATTCTGGGAATGTGTTCTCTTTAGCCTGTACTTACTACCTTCAGATATTTCTCTCCCACTCCTCTCGGAGTCCCTCACTAATTATATTGCAGTTTACTTCTTTGTGTTGGGCTCAAATACTGCTGGCTATTTGAGAAACATAGAAAGCTTGTAAGCTGTTATGCCTCTTGACCCTTCTTAGAGCTAACTTTAGCAATTTTTGAGTGAATTCCTCTACAATCGCCATCTACTACTATACCATCGATTTGGATTCAGGGACGAAGTCTCTAATTAATCTCTATTTTGATGGTTTGTAATTGCTTTGGTAACACAATATCATGTTTGATGAGATGGTGGTTTTAATTATTTCTGTTTCTTTACCATGTGAAGCAATTCACAAGTTACTATCTTTGTTGGAACTTGGAAGGATGTTTATTGTGTATTGCTGTGAGGATTTGGGAGGGGAGAACATGAGGATGTATTCTTTTCTCAATATGACCATGATATTGTTTTTGTTACTTCATAAAGTTTATTGAGATTTCGGCGAAGTAAGTCTAGTATTTTAGTGGAGAAGGGTAGAGGGGTGGGCTAAGTTGCTCGGACTCGGGTGCGGGTGTTCGATACGGGTGTAGATCCTTCATGATCTAATTTTTAAGATTCGGGGATATGGATCCATGTATGGATACAGGTGCAGGGATTGGCCTAAAAATAATTAAAATATCTAAAAATAGAGTTATAAAACCTAAATTATGAGATATTATGAGGAGAACTTGAGGAGAATCTTGGAATGAGACTAAAGAAAAAGGAGTGACATAGAAATTTCTATTTAAAAAGTTAATCCATTCTCTTTAATTTCACCTTAGCTTTTGTATTGATTACAAAAATCATTAAAACTGTCTGAACTTTCCCCATCGATTTTGGTCAGAGTACCCAAAATTGGTTGACCAAATTGGACACAAATCCCACACCCACTCTCCGAGCAACTTAGGGGTGGGTCCATCATCCCCTCCAAAAGCTGTGGTTGGTCCCATATTTTTGGGTCATTAGAAAAAATCTATTGAGGCGTCCTTTTACTTCATAGATCACGTAAAGAACTTTATGTTAGCTTTATCACTACTAGTATATCTACTATCTATCTAGTTCTACTTCTATCTACTTCAGCTACTAATATATAAGTGGCAATAAACACACACCACATGGTCAACATGTGTGCTTATTCGAATTATCATTGAATTATAGGATATTTATGTCAGTTAAGGCTTTCCATTTTATAGTTTCATGCTTTGATGATGTTGTACTAAAGTTACAATTTGTGTGCCTTTTTCCTTGTGGACAAAAAAGACTATATCTGTAGTTTTTTTTTTTAATGTGGGCCCACTTCATTCATTTCTTGATATATTCTACATATTTTTAGTTTAAGATCATAAGATTCAAAAGTCTTCTTTATTTTCTTGAAATCCTTTGTCAAGTTAAAATTAGACAAACAAATCAAAATAAAAGGAGTATTAGTTCTCTATTAACATGAAAAGTTAAGCTTTTAAATAAGTACTTCCCTTTGTCTATTTTTATATGTCCAGTATTGGTCGCATAGCCCTTATTGAACAATAAGTAAAATGACAATTTTACTATATCATCCTTTGAATGTAATAAATTCAATGTTTAGAAAAATAACTATACTTAATAGTAGGGATAAGAGTCTGAAAAATACCTCAACTTTGGCCGAAATTGTTGTTACGATACCAAACTTTGATGAGGACCTATTACCTCCCAGACTATTTAATACCGTATTTTAAACATATATATTTGCCCACGTGGACATAAAAAATAATGCAAAATTATAAATAGTAATGTGTCCACGTGGGCACATATATACCTTTAAAATACACTATTAAATAGTTCAGGGGGTAAAAAATACACTATTAAATAGTTCAGGGGTAATACGTCCTCCATAAAGTTTGGTATCGTAACAATAATTTCGGCCAAAGTTGGGGTATTTTTCAGACCCTTATCCCTTAATAGTAAGAATAAACTAGGAACGAAGTAATAAGTTCTCTTAAATTTTGAACTGGACAAATACAAGTGGATGTCATTCCCACAAGTATAAGACAATTACAATACTGACTTTTGTTGCATTCGTATTATAAAATGCTCCTTGGCACAGTTATCGAGTTTCTTCTCTCTCCTACTTTCTAAGAGGGTGATCCACCCTGACCAACCCTCCGGTGATCCTTCCAATTGTTGAAAACTCTCTTTTCTTCTTTTTTAAAAAAATAACACAAACCTTCTTCATCAATGGAAGATTGTATTTATTTTGCGTTGGTTTTAAATCTTTTGACATCACACGACTAAAGGGGACAACAAGAGAAAGGTATGAATGGACTGAAAGAAGCAGAAAAGCAATCATCTGAACTTCTTTCGGTAGACAATTTATGATCTGGGTCTCTCAAGTTTTGCGGGAAGATTTGAAAACAAAAGGGAATGTGGTTAGAGATGGAGGAAATCAAAGGATAGGGCAAAATTTTTTTGTGCCAGAAATTACAACAAATTTGGTAGGTATATTAGCTTGTGAGAGGAAGAAGAAGGTCTGTCATTATTATCCCAGAGCTAATGTTCAACTCAGGTTGGGAGGCTATTGTAGATAAAGTGGGAAGATGCATTGTTGTAAGGAGGGTTGAAGAAAACAGAAATTTGCACAGATTGATTGATAACAACATTCCATATGCAGAGTCTCTCAGAAGTAGTAAATGGGCTAGCAATAAAGAAGCTGAGGATAATGTGGTGGCATCTTTAATGAAGGGGGCCCCTATCTACATTGATGAGAAATCTAACACCTTTGGTGAAGTCCTAAAGAAAAGTTTGGTGGGGAAATTCGAGAATACGACTAACCAAATGGCCACGCTATGTGATGTTAGGAGATTGTTGAATAGGATTTGGAAGATAACACATGGGCTTAACATTTATGAGATGGGAGACGAAATATTTTTGTTCGAATTTGCAAGTCGAACAAGGTCATTGGAGACTCCATTGGAGGATGGGTCGAGACGGAGGAGGAGATAAAACTCTGTAGCCATCAGAGTCCGAAGTGATGAGTCTAAAACACCTAAGGAGGTACCATTGTCAGTGTCAGAATTATCTCCTTTATGCAACTCTGGACATAGTCACCGACAAGAATCAACGTCGAAGAAGACAAAAGTCAAAACTGTCAGCCTTTGAGTCATTACACGATGGGTAATGGAGAAAACCCTGCAGGTGGCAATTCTGAACCATGTGTTGTCACTGCAAACACGTGAAATTTCAGAAAATTCAAATTTGAAGTTGGGCCAGCCTCCTGCGGGTAAAGGTCCATTGCTTTCAAATTTTAAAGCCAAAATCCTATTCCAAAAGAACCCAATCAAAAGATTGTGGTGTCACGTGAGGAGCAAGTAAGCACGACAAAAGGTTTAAATGAACTCAAGGAATTAGCTTTAGTGTTATCAAAGGCGAAAAGCGCAAAAATGCTCTAAGGTCCATTTGGGCTTTAAGCGAAAAGCGCAAATAAAAGCATGGACTTTAATGAAAAAGGCGCAAAGGGAGAAAAAAAATACAAATATATGTGTTTAGTCCAAAACTAATAATTATAAAACATCAATGACAAATATATGAACAAAGAAATTGATTTTTTTATTTGATTAACGTGAAATATCAATTGTTCAATGTCGCCTCTTCAACATAGACTCATTGGCAAGGATAAATATGCCTTAGAACCTTGATGATAACACTGAAGCGCACATAAAGCGAGGTGAAGCGCTCACCACGTTTTAAGCCTCGCTTTAGGGCTTAAGCGTGCTTTAAGCGCGCCTTTGACAACACTGATTAGCTTCTAAATTCCTTAAACCCTTCGAAGGATGGGAAGGCATGGCCGAGACATGCAGCACACCACACTTGTTGGAGGAGGTGAACGGAGGGGAAAAAATAAACTCGTATCCAGAGGATGAAGCAGGCAGGAGGAAAGAAGTTGGTAATGAAATTCAAACAGAAAGAGAAGAGGAAGGTACAGGGGGCCACAACATGCAAAGATCAGAAGGAAACCTCCAAATCCAGCAAATTCACGCTGCAGAACCAGTGAATATCCAAACCCCCTTCACCCATGAAGAAGCCGAATCAGACGCTTCGAACTGGGTCAATTCCCACATATTGGAACTGAGCAACACTTACGGGGTTTCTTTCGAGGGTTTCAGAAAAGAAACTTTAGAGCTCCTTATGAAAATTGATGAGAGGAAATTTGTTCTAGATAAAAAGGGTCAAGCAAAGACAACCTCAACTACAAAAAGCAGAGGCATTGGAAGAATGAATTAAAGAATTTAAAGTCCTGTTTGAATGAAGAAGTAGGAGGTGGTGGGAACAGGGGGAGAAATCTAAGCTTAACTTACCAATGAAAGTTAACTTAGTCACTTGGAATGTAAGGGGACTCTATAAACCTAGCACCAGAGTCCTGGTGAAGAACTTACTTCAGAAATGGAAAGCAGATGTGTACTGCTTCCCGGAGACAAAGTTGAGTAAGAACATAGAAGATATTGATAAACAGTTATGGGCTTGTAGATGAATGTGATGTGGATTCATGGAAGCAGAAGGTAGTGGGGGTGGGGGGGGGGGGTATTTTGTTCATGTGGGACAGCATGATATGGACCGGAAATCAGATTGAAATGGGGACACCATTTCATCACGTATGAATTCATATCAACCCAAACTTCTTTCAGTTGGTACCTCACTAGGGGTGTATGCTCTTCATACCAGGGAGGAAAAATTGTTGTGCTGAGAAGAAATATCAGCAACCAGGGAGCTATGTGGTGGGGGACACTGGGTGGCTTGTGGTGATTTCAATACCAACAGAACCATGGGGGAAAGAAGAGGGTGTAATAGAATGACAAATGTGATGACTGACTTTGCTCAATGGATATATGGAGCATCATGATCCCCACATGATTGGAGGGAGATACGCATGGTTTAGGGGTCCAAATCATCCTGGTGCAGCTAGACTAGACAGATTCTTCTTCTCCATGGAATGGGAGGAGACCTTTAACAACATCAGGCAAAAAAAATCGCCTAAGGTAATGTCAGATCATAGTCCAGTCTTACTGGAAAGTAGAAATTGGAGCAAAAGAGGTCAAACTTTAAGTTTGAAAGTTGGTGGCTAAAGGTGGAGGGTTTCAATGACATGGTACAAAATTGGTGGGATGAATTCGTAGTACAAGGTTGCCCTGATTACAAGCATAGTAGCAAACTAAGGATGTTGAAACATAAACTTGAAGTCTGGAGCAGAGCTACTTTTGGGGAAATGAGAAGAACAATTTGCTTGAAGAATTGACTAAACTTGATTTGTTGCTGGAAAGTAGAGAACTATCTGAGAGGAGATGATGGTGAGAACAACAATTGTAGTTGAACTGGGGGAGTTGGCCAAGAATGAGGAGTCCAAATGGAGACAAAAATTCGGAGTCTTGTGGCAAAAGCAAGGTGATAACTGGTGCTCCCAAATGCACACGCAAGTGTACGTGGTCGCAGAAGTAATTAATGACTCTTTTAGAACCGAGTTATCGAACCCAAAGGACTTACGATCAATTTATATCAATTCTATTAGTTCCACAATTTAAAGAAAGTATTTTCACAAACTTGTATTTTATTTAATATTACTATTGCGAGTAATTGAATTATAAAAGTAACTAATAACGACAACTTCAATTTCGGTGATTTAAACAACTAAGGGACAATTCTAGGGCTGCAACATGCTTAAGGTTTCATGTATCACATTTCATGCATGAATTAACTATGGTTATCGAATTACTGATTTACGAGGTTGATTTTATGATCATGATCTCTCGACCTCTAATCGCCCACTCCAATTGACTGTCTAACTACATCGTTGAGCGGGTATAGACATGCTCAATTGGCGAGCATTTATATTATATCCTGTTTTATTCGGTGATTGTCCGGGTGTCAATCCTAAACACGAATTTGAACAAGTGATATGCAAGAGAGATCGAGCTCTTTGTATTCTTTGGTCTATCTACCTCTCCGTCTCTCGAGTTCAAGAATAGACAATATATTTATCTCAATGGTGGCCAATCATGAAATACTAAAATAAGGATACAAAAGTAATTTAAGCGATAACCAACATTAATTCAAAGCAATCGATGTTCAACAATTACCTGTAGCTACAACCCCAAAACAAAGGCTTTTAGCCACTCATAATATTCAGCCTTGATTTTTGTCGTGCTCGTTTCCTTTCGCTCCCATCACCTCTATTTAGCTCATAATCCTTTAGGAAACCCTGCATATGCTAATCATGTAGGTTAGTGTGCATTCATTGCTATATTCAATCAAAACTATCAATTATAATCAAGCACGTCCTCAAAACATAAGGCATATACAGGTAATTCGTAGTAAATGGGCGTATAAATACGCCCAAGATCACCACCCAAACTTTAGCTTTTGTTCGGCCTCGAACAAACTCTCGATTCTCAACTCATCATTCACGCCTTTGGACTCATCTACCTGCATTAAAATCAACCATACACATTTAATCATGCTTTTGTAATCCACACTTCATGCAACAAATTAACAATGTAGTTCACATTTTAGTATACCAATTAACACCATATAGCCTCAATGAATGACTCTTCATATAAGAACACACCAAAGTACAATTCACCCAAATGTGCATCATGAATGCCCTCTTTAGTATAGCTTTCCAGGGTTGACTCAACAACATTAGGGGCCTAAAGCAAAACTTAAGAGAGGGGCCCTAATATTTTATTTTTTTCATCATATATACTTTAATTTAAAATTACTTTTCTAGCTATTTTATATGTGAAATCATCAGGTATTGTTTTATAATCAATTTGTTTTAATAATTCCTTTACAAATGATAATATAGCTAATTCATTTGATCTCTCTTAAGACATTGTTGATCTTAAAGAAGATTTAATCAATTTTAATTTCAAAAAAACTTCTTTCGGCTGAGGCGGTTACAGAAACTGTTAACATTATTCTATAAGCAATATGTGTATTTGGAAAGAATCAAGTCTTTTTATTTGATTGAGTATTTCCATTAGATTATTTTCTTCTACTTGTATTATTTCCCTTAACACTTTTAGTTCAAAAAACAAATCTAAACCATCAATATCAGAATAACTATTATGTGTTAAAGAAAGTTCAATGTTAAGACAATGTCTTTTAAATTCTCATCATCTAGTGATCTCAATATTTTACCACTAAATAAGAAATTAAAAATATTTTCATATGCTTTTCAATTGGTTCAAATCTATTTTGAAGTGAAAAATTAGTTTGATCTACTCTATATATATAAAGCAATCAACTCTAAAAGATTCTTCAAGGGACTTTGTCATTTTGCTCTCCATATTTTCATCAAATTGTTTCGTACGAAATTCAGGTTTATTTTCATCTCATATGCAATTTCCTTAGTATAAATCATAACACTCATCATATAATTTTTTTTAAAAATAAAATATATAAGTAATTATTTTTTTTAAAATGGGGGCCCCAAAATATATGGGGCCCCAAGCAATGGCTTTAGTGGCCTAGGGGTTAAGACGGCCCTGCTTTTCACTCATCATGTTTGTATATTGTATTTCAAACCAAAGCCTATTTTTCAAAGTCAAACTTTCACTCTCACAAATGATGTTCTTACATATCCTAACATAACATAGGCTTGCCCTTAGTGTACTTTAACTTTCACAAAGCATTAATCATGGAATCAAGAAGACTTAAATTTGGTTGTCATGGGTAAATTTTTCACCTCCCTTTTATAATTTTACCACAAAAAACATTTCCACCCTACTTCACTTCTACCATTGTTTTCATTTTGCTTCTTGACACAAGGATAAACTTTTGGATCAAACAAAGCCATGATATCAATAAAAAGAGATTCGGCTCAATATGTGGCTAATAACAAAAAAATAAAGGTTAAAAGTCTCAATGAGGCTAGCATCCTTTGATGCTCATGCTATCATCACCACCTGGGCTCCACAAAAAATTACAATATCATTAACTATTTAAATTCAAACTAAATAAAATTGTCTTATACTTGAGGGAATGATTTTTACTTTTATTCATCCTGTTTAAAAATTTAATAGATAAGTTTGTACTTTGTTCCTAATTTATTCTTATTCAAAACATTGGATTAATTACATTTAAACAATGATATAGTAAAATTGTCATTTTATTTATTGTTCATTAAGGGCAGGGTCGGCTCTATGCTTTGATTTTTAAGGCATATGCCTTAGGCGGGGTTTCAAATTTTTAATAAGAATAAATTATGTGTTAATTTTTTTCATAGAAAAAATTTATTATACCTGATAAAAATTATTTTTTAAATATATATATATATATATATACCCATTTTGTTTTAATTCTCATCTTTATTTATAATTTGTTAATGTATTAACTTATAGAATTATGTCCACAATTCATATAATGATTGTCTCAGTGAAAAGATGTTTTTCAATATTGAATTCATAAAATCTTATCTAAAACTAATAATTAAAAAAAGATCAAAAAATCATTTATAATAAATATTAAGTAATAATTTGCATTTAAAAAGTGTAAGAAAAATAAATTTTAAATAAATACATATGAAGTTTGTTTAAATTTTAGGCCTCTAATTAAAATTTTGCTTTAGGCCCCCGGTTACGTTGAGCCTCCCCTGATTAAGGGCTATGCAAAGTCGGACATATAAAAATTGACAAAGGAAAGCACTTGTTTAAAAGCTGAACTTTTCATGTTATTAGAGAACTAATACTCCTTTCGTTTTAATTTCTTTGTTTGATTTTGACTAGACAAAGAATTAAGAAAATAAAGAAGACTTTTGGATCTTATGATCTTAAACTTAGAAGTATGTAGAATATATCAACATGTTCTTTGATCTTGTGTTGTTATGTGGAAAGTTAGAATTAGGAAGCTATCAAAAAGAAAAAAAATTCATTTCTAATTATTATAAAAAAATATTAACTCAAGGTCGATGTTGGGTCCATGCATAGCACGGGCTCCTCCTAACTAGTAATGGATATTCAATAAATGGCCACATTGCTGACACCATCTCTGTAAGAATTTAGTTTGTGTATTCTGAATGCTTAACTGATCGAGCAAGAATTGAAGAAATTGTTTGTTAATTGGTCGATGGTGTACTTCATTTATGAATTGAACAAGAACTGAACAAATTCTGAAATGTGTATACTAAAGTGCGGTACAGGTATACTCTATTTTTGTAGCTTTTTGGTGTTTTTAGAAGGTTGAAGTACTATACGACTCTTACACCTTAATGAAAATGGTATCAACACAGATGAGAAGTCCACATAATATAGTTTGGCCACAATTTTGTTTCCTTGATATGTAAATCATTTGAAAGGTCCTTCCATTAAGTTTATTCCTCTGGTTGGCTGCTTGGTTGCAGGCACTAATTGCTGATTTTGAAGTGTCAGAAGGGATTTATTCTCGGGCAAGAATTGAAGAATCTGATTCGGTGTGTCTATGGCTTGGGGCAAATGTCATGCTGGAGTATTCATGTGAAGAGGTATCTGTCTGGTAGTTGAACGAGACCTTCCTGTAGCCTTGAATACTGTGATATTTGTAGTGCTAATCAAGAGATATTGTTGCATGTTTGATGGAGCAGGCTACTACCCTTCTTAAGAAAAACTTGGAAAATGCAAAAGCCAGCTTAGAAGTTCTTGTTGCCGATCTACAATTTTTGAGGGATCAAGTGACAATCACTCAGGTCCATTCTGCTTTAACTCTTATGTCGGACTATAACTTGGGCAGTGTTTCGCTGGCAATAAATTGTCTTTACATTCTAGTAGTTGGTTTTCATTTACTTCAAACTTGTGTTGCATATGCTATACTATGCAAGAAAATGATATTGCTTTATGTCCAAAAAAAGAAATTGATTTGTAAATACCTGTGAATGCATCTAATGTTAGAAGTGAGCAAATTTTTGAAGCAAAAGCTTTTAGTAGCTCAAGATCTCACTTTTCAGATTCCATTGTGGAAGTGACAATTTTTTCTGAAGAATTCGCCATAATATATACCTAATGGTATCAAAAGCGTAAAGCACAAAACTACTCTAATGTTTGTTGGGGCTTTAAGTGCAAAAAGCAAAAAAAGGGTGGGTTTATTGAGAAAAGGCGCAAATGGAGAAAACATACAAATATATATATATATATATATATGTTTAGTCCAAGACTAATAATTATAAGCATAAATAACAAATATATGGAAAAAGTAATTGTTTGTTTTTATGATAAAGTGAAATATCAATGCTTTGGCGTCACCTCTTCAGGAAATGCTCATTCACAAGGAAAAAGTATGTCTTAGAGCCTCGATGACATAAGTGAATTGCACATAAAGCAAGGTGAAGCGCTCAATGCATTCTGAGCCTCACTTCAGAGCTTAAGCGCGCCTTTGATAACACTAGATATACCTGATCCATGCATAATCTATCTATATTACTTCAAAAACATGGAAGTCCTGAGAAATGTTGATTGAACTTTTTGCCCTTCATTAAAAGACACTACTATTGGCAAAATTATCATTTACTATTTTCCTCAAATAATTGTCATTTAATTATTGTCCTAATATTTTAGAACTTCGAAATTAATTAAGTTAAAACTATTAAATCTCTACTTATTTGTAAGATAAAAACTCTAATAAAATTGTCTAAAATTTGCTTCTTAAATCTCTCCTTATTTGAACTATATTAAAAGTCATAACATTTAAGACTTCAAAATCAATTACAATTTGGTTAATTTATAGCAATTATTTCAATTCTTTTTATACGTAATATGACTTTTTGCATGGACTTCTAATACTAACCAAATACCAATTTTCTAGCTATTGTTGACCCTTTTTTTTTTATAAAAAATTCCAACAATTAACAAAAAAATATACTTTACATAAACAAACAAACAAACAAATGAAATTCCTTATATGAATAGTTCCCTTATTTGACATTCTCATCCATCTCTTCGTCTCCGTAGATAATAGACCCAAGATGTAGTTAGATTTCTTAATTACGAGAAAATTCTTGAACAAGTGAAATATATTAAATATGAAAATATCACAGCACACTACAATTCTTCTTATATCTAGAAGTAAAACTGAAAATTTACAATTCAAAATTGATATGGATTAGGTGGACCAACTTTTAGAAACTCTTTCGCCATTGGTAATTTTTATAAAAGAAGAGTATCTATACTAGATAATGAATATAAGTCAAATAGGCGAGATACCCCTTTTAACCATGTGTTGAGCCTTTAGAAACAATATTACCTTCCTTGGATAGGGAGTGAGAGCTAAGTTGCTCGGACTCTTTGTTTTTTGTGCCACATCCGTGTCGACACGACATGGGTGTGGGATTCGTGTCCGATTTGGTCAATCGATTTGGGTACTTTAACCAAAATCAATGGGGAAAGTCCGGACGGTTTTAATGATTTCTATAATCAATACAAAAGCTAAGGTGAAATTGAAGAAAATGGAACATCTTTTATATAGAAATTTCTATGTCACTCCTTTTCCTTTAATCTCCTTCCAGGATTCTCCTCATGTTCTCCACATAATATCTCATAATTTAGGTTTTATAACTCTATTTTTATATGTTTTAATTATTATTAGGCGAATCCCCGCACTTGTATCCATACATGGATCCATATCCCCAAATCTTAAAAAATAGATAATGGAGGATCCGACCTCTAGATCCACACCCGTATCGGTCACCCACACCTGAGTCTGAGCAACTTAGACTGAGATTGCCCTGCCACTTCAGTTTAAGAATATCCCACATATCTAAGGTCATTGTCTTGGCGTAATGATCTAGAACTGCATGATAGGGAGAAAACCAATCAATACCCAATATGATGTCGATATCTACCTTATCCAATATAATTAAGTCTACCCACGTGTCATGTACATCCTAGTCAACCACACAAGATTGATGTAATCGATCCAACACTACGAACCATCTATGGGTGTAGAATCATGTACAAACATGGGGAGATTGACAAAGCATATCCAAATCCAAAACAAAGTACGTAGGTACATACATAAAAGGTTGTAGATCCATGGTCGAATAAAATTGTAGCATGTCGGGAGCATACTGAAACAATACCTAGGAAAATCCTGGTTACTCCAATAGTGTTAGTTATTTGCCGATGTAATATTCCCAACCACCATTGCATTGGTCCATGGTATGCAGGGCTATTCTTAACTACTATATGCACGTCTCTATGAATGTTTTCATATAGCTTTGTATAAGTATCCTTGCCAAAATCCTTTAATTAAAGAATCCTCCTTCCCTCTTAGTTACAAATAATATTATAGATCCTCAATTCAGTCTCCAAACATCTTATAACTTAAATTCGTCAATATCTACCATTGACTGCCACTTTAAATGTTCTTGTTGTGTAGTACCCAACTTAGCCTTTCAATATCAAACGAATGCTATACCAACGTTGCCATTATGTTACCCAACTTAAACTATTCAAATTTTCTTTAGTACTTCTCAATGTGCCTCAGATGCATCAAGTCAAATCGGACCACAACCATCTCAACACCAAATCCATATGAATGCAAATGAAATGCAATGCATTGACCAAAAACATGTATACACCCACTTCCTCATTTTGGAGAGTCGGGATCCATGGGACTTATGCGGTCTATATACCCTGTCGAAACCATTTCTCATCAACACAAACACCGGTACAATTTCCCATCTGCATAATAGCACTCGTTGGAATCATTTTCTATCGACTTTGCATGATATCACTGGCCGGAAATATTTCCTATTTGCATAATATGAATAAATTTCACAAATAGCTTAATGGGCAATATTAACCTTTACTTATCATGCAACAATAAGTATGAATATGTATGAATAAATACATAACATGAGTTCATCAATCGACCCTACAACCAAGGATCATATGTCTCCTTTCCTAATTTTGCTGGCTATGGAGGGTATTAATCATATGATCAGGACAACGAACGAAAATGAATGGTTCAGAGGCTTTGTGGATCCCAAACAAATGCTGGGGATGGATGTGAAATCTCTCACTTACTATATGCCGATGATTCTCTTGTTTTTTGTGAAGCTGTAGTGGAGCAGATGAGGCATCTCAAGGAAATCCTATCTATTTTTAATCTGTTTCTGGCTTTCATGTTAATTTGAACAGAAGTTCCTTATTTCCTGTCAATCAAGTAACAAATTTGCAACTTCTTGCAAGAAACCTAGGATGCCAGATGGGGACTTTCCCAACTAAATATTTGGGGATGCCATGGGGGCTAAAAATAAGTCAATAGAGATATGGAATGAGGTTATTGAGAGATGTGATAGAAAACTGGCAAGGTGGAAAACTCAATAATTATCCTTAGGAGGAAGACCTACACTTATTGACTCAGTGTTGGATGCCTTTGGCAAGGCAACAAAGTGAACAGAAGCATCAACCTGGTTAACTGAGAAGCACTAACCTTACGCAAGAAGCAAGATGGTATGGGCATCAAGAATCTGTGGCTGCACAAGAAGTCTTCTACAAATATGGCTATGGAGGTTCAGCATGGAGGTTTTAGCACTATGTAGAAATTTCATCTCACAGAAATATGGAATGGAAAACCAATGGATTACAAAAGAAGTCAGAAGCCCTTATGGTTGTGGTGTCTGGATGATAACCCTTGGCAATCAGTGGCGAGTTTTCTGGGACAAAGTAGAGATCACAGTGGGTAATGAAAGTAAGACTGAATTTCGGGAGGATCAATGGATTGGTGGTCCCAGTTTGTAGTCCACCGCCCCTGTTCTATATATATTAAGTCTCCAAAAACATGCTAAGATAGATCAAGTCTGAAGTGTACAAGGTTGGGACCTAACTTTCAGAAGAGCTTTCAGTGACTGGGAATTTGAAAGTCTTACCTCAATGCTTCAGCTCGTGGATACTTTTTGAGGAATTACTGAGAACATAGACCAATTTAAATGGAGGTTAGACAGGAAAGGAGAATTTTTAGTCTAGTCTGTCTACTACAACATGAACCACACAAGTCATCAAAATGTGTCTTGGCCTTGGAAGCTTATTTGGAAAGTCAAGGGTCTACCAAAGGTATCATCTTTTGTTTGGTTGGTGATGAAGGCCTAACTCAAGATAAGTTACAAAAAAGAGGTCTTTAGATTTGTTCAAGATGTCTCTATTATGTGGACACAAAGGTAAAAGTAATGAGCACCTTTTCCTTCATTGCAAGACAACTATAAATTTGTGGCACATGTTCTTTAGTATATTGAGGAAGCTGAGTTTTGGTTATTTACACAAAGTTCTTTAAAGTTGTATAATCATTAATATAGGTAACATGCGCAGAACGTGTAGTATCATGAAAAATGGATACAAAATTTTGACTTCTTCTTTGTATCGGCAATAGGTCTGAAAAAAATATCTAAAAGTATCAAATTTAGATATTTGTATCCTGTCAAAGTAAGGAACCATGACATATATGTTTGGAATAGATTCCATCTTGAGAGAGTTGAAAGAGCATCTTGTTGTTTCTTTTGTTTATTTTTCACATCTGCATAATTTCAGCCACCAGGTTGTTGCTATCTTTTACATTTTGCTTATTGTTTAAGCTGCTGTGTCTCAGGTCACGATTGCCCGAGTATACAACTGGGATGTGCATCAATGCAAGTTTCGACAAGCTGCCAGTCCAAAAGAATCATTATAAAAATCTATGTACGTGGTGCTCACTTTTGCTGCAAAGAGTACGAGTTAGATCTTTGTTCATCGTTTTAGGTTTGCTTGCTTTGCACTCTCCTCTAGCAGGATCCTGGATTATTATTCAGACCATCAGTTGTTGGGCTTGTAGCAATTTTGTAAGAAAGCAAATATTTATTGGTGAGTCTGTGTATTTACTAGATGGTTAGGAGCAAAAGTATAATAATACAATCTGTCTAAAAAAAAAAAAGTATAATGATACAATTGTTTGCAAAGATTGTCAAATTGTTTCTTTAGGGGGCTTGTCTCTGGTCATTGTACTCCAAAGAGATGAATGAATAGCTCCAGTTTGCCTGACTTTATTATCTCAGTTAAATGTTCACCATAGGTAATATCTACTTAGAAGTTATAATTCATTTGGAGATTATCCATAGTTAAACATGCTTCATACATAACAATCCTACCAACGGGGGCAAATTTATAGAGGAGACTATGGGGAACGTGAAACCATGGTCTCTCCGTAAAATTAGTTGGTTAATGTATATATTTTTTGAAATTTGTATAATATTAACTATTGACACTCATGCTCCAAGAAGGTTGAATAGTGTTTGGTTGAAGGTTGAGTTATACCAAGAGGAATAGGGATCAATTCTCACTTGATACATTTTCCTCTTCTTTTAGTAGAGCACCCACGTACTAAAAATCCTTAATCCGCCTCTGCCTGCCAAGAGATATATTCATTAAGTTTTCAATGTCTTCAACCTTTTTGGATGAGTTTCTACCAAAAGGTTGTAGCAAATTCGATTGTAAGAACCAAGGATGAGGTGAAATGACAAAGGTTTTTGTTTCCTAATCAGAGATCTTAAATCAGAGTTCTCGAATTTGACTTTGGAATGGGTTTCTCCTTTACGGGGAGTGCTTGAAACCCCTCTAGCTGGTTTTCTATGATGCGAATGTAAACGACTCAGCCTAATGGGTTTTGGACATCAGATGGTAAATCAAAGGCACAATAGATAAGATGGTAAATGAGCATTGTAGTTTCCCCTTCCTGTTCTGCAAAGGACAGATATAGGGGTGACAATTAGGTGGGTTGAGTGAAATTTGGACCAGTGTCAAGACAACAAATGGGTCAAGGCCTTACCCAACCCAAATTTACTTGGGTCAGGTAATGGGCCAAGATCCTAACTCAAACCAATTTTTATGAAGTTTAATTGTTTTATTTACTCTTTTAAAATATATTAGTACGTAATAAAATTATTTTTTCTTTATTATGGCTACATATAACATATCAAATTAAACAAAAAGTTTTTTAAAAATATTTTGACAATAATTCTCATGAATCAATTTTGAGTGGGTTGAAATGGATTGAGCTTATCATCGGCCCAAACTTAAACGGGTTAGGCGGATTGAGATTGATTTTGCCAACCCATAAAGGTGCCCATTTCCCAGTCATGACAGTTCTCCTCAAGACTCAAGCCTATGTGCCCCATGTCAGACAGAACGAAACAGGGATGGGAGTCGGAATGGCAACGGGGTAGGGCAGGGAAAAACCTTAACGGGGTAGGGCAGGGGAATACTTAAATAGGGCAGGGCGGGGTAGGTTAGGGTAAAACTCAATCTGTGAAATAATTTTATAGGACAGGGCAGGTAACAGGTCAAAAAATTTCAACAGCAAACCATAAAATAAAGTAAACAATTTTCCTTCAACTTTAGAAGCCAATCTGTTGTCTCATGTCTGTATACTCATACGTTAGCTTCCTGCAAAAATGTATAGAAATGAGTCATAAAATACTTTTACTCTTCAAATACAATAATTAAACGTAAAATGTGACCAGTAACATAATTTAAAACAATAATTAAAAAGAACCATAGAGGAATATTTTAGTTCTTATTCTTAGTTCCCTTTACTCGTTAATAATTTGTTTACCACTGAGTACTAATTGTTTTTCTTTAAGCAATTTTTGGCCAGTGGCCATTTTATTACACTGAGTATTAATTGATGTTCTAATCTTGATTTAATATAATGAAAAAGTCAAAAGAATAATCTAGTTGCAACTTTTTAACAAAAAAATATACCAAAATAACTGTGAAAAGAGTGATTTTTGAGTTAAAAACTAAAGTTGAGTGACTTTCTAAGAAAATAGTTCATAGTTGAGTGACCATGAGATATTATCTCCGCATTGCTAGGGTCTGATTCTTGCTATGTGTGGTTGTCTAGTGGTTGTTCTTGGCTAGAAATGTTGTAAGTGCAGCTTTTATTATTAATTGATTCCTGCTGAATATTCTCTGGCAGTCTGGTGTTTCAAATTGACCATAGTCATCTTCATTTTTTATAAATATAGGTACATTGATGAATGACATAATATGCAAAAGTATTAGTAATAGTTTCAGACTATGCTCAGCATGTTTCATCTCTATGTAAATTAATACTAATAACGTTTTATTGCACCAAGGCCTACTTAATATATATATAATCCTTATGCAGTAAGTAAGTAAAATAATAATGTATGGCAGTTGATTCTCATTTGAAGGCTAACAGACAAATTGTTTGACCTTTCACCGTCTCTTGTGTTTCTGTTTTTCCTTTCCCCCTTAATATAATATGATAGCAGAGCATGTTGTGGTTTGAGTTCACACAGTAAGTCAAGATCAATATGTTGGTTGACACAGATTTATGACTTTTGTGCATTGAGGGGTTGGGTTGGCAATGCAGGTGAAATAACAGTATGTTTGACAATGAGATTAATCAAAAGACGGTTCTTGGCATTTGTGCCAACACATGGACATGGACTTCTTTTGACTTACAACTACAGTGTGGGAAGGATCTTTGTAGGGCTTCAAAACACTGCCTTCACAAATTGTATTCTACTCCCACAAAACACCTTTCGAATAATATAATACTTCTTCTGTCCCACTTTATATGACACATTTCAGATTTCGAGATTTAAACAAGTCTATTTTTTATTATAAATTTTTCATATATTTTAAAATATTTTGAATTGTCAATTATTGTGACTTGTAATACTTTTTACGTAGTTTACAAATATATAAATTTCATTTTAAAAACTTTGAAAATTCCATAATCAAATTCTCGGTCAAACTTAGACTGTTTGATTCTCGAAAAATTAAATATATCACATAAATTGGGACAGAGGGAGTAATAAAATTTGTGATCAATAAGGACTGTGGTGGAGTGATAAGTACTTTTTCGATCTTAACTCTTAACCACAAGTCTTAGGTTCGAATCCCCCTAATAGGAAATCGTCCGCTTTTGTTAGGGAGTGCAAGCAAATTAAGAGAGAAATTAAATTCAATATAGTCCGTGGCATTAGACTGACCTCAATATCTCTCCC
Source organism: Solanum stenotomum (assembly GCF_019186545.1). Taxonomy (NCBI): domain Eukaryota; kingdom Viridiplantae; phylum Streptophyta; class Magnoliopsida; order Solanales; family Solanaceae; genus Solanum; species Solanum stenotomum. Next base: position 50,118,075 of record NC_064282.1, read on the forward strand.
TAATATTTTCTCCATCTAAAACCAGAAAATTAAGCTCATTACTTCCACTTTATTTGAAGTTTATTTGGATGGACTTATAATTTATGACTTATAAAATAAAAAATAACGTTTGAGACTTTTTCTTTATGAAACATGAAATTTTTGTTTTAAATTTAAGTTTAATTGAAGTAGATCTGAGTGTTAAAATTTAAAGCACGAAAGTATTATTTTTTCACAAAACATTTAGCACGCATATTGGAAATTTAGCTAATTTTAAACTTGTTCCAATCGTGTACGACCGATTTCCAGGCATACATGAAAAAAATTCACAGACATAGGATTGAAATCTTAATCAATTCTAACATGTGTTTCTGTCATGTATAATTAGAATCATGCATATATGAAAAAATTTAAAAGGTGTCAAATAAGTTTATTACATTTATTATTGTTTTGACAAATTAACGATTGAAGTTTGTGATTTATGATATTTGAAACTTATGGTTCAATTTAAGCTTATTTAAAGTAGATTTGGATGTTAAACTGTTGAAATTTGAGGAACAATTTTTTTTTAACAAAACACATTCAGACACACATAACTGGGATTTAAGATAATTTTTACATGAAGGAATCAAACACAATTTTTTAACCCCAGTTGTGTATATCTGAATTGTTTCCAAAACCGGTAATTTTTATTTTTTTTTAAAGAAAACACAAAACTGACACAAGTTAAATAGCAACCTCAAAATAGAGTATTTGTGCATTTCTAACATTTATAAGCATAAGCCAAAATTCTAACTTATGACTTATTTTTATTATTTTAGTTTAAAAAAAAGCTTAATTTTTTTATCTTATTCAAATATACTACGTATAGAAATATTTAAATATTTAAATATTTTAAAATAAGTCAAATTCAAACTGGCTTGCTCAAAAGTTTCTATATGTGCATGTATGAGTTTTGTGTATCAATCAATCAACAAAATTTGCTAAGTTTGGGCATCAGTTTTCACTATTCTATTCATCTTTTACTCATTGTAGGCTAGCTAGCCACTATAATTCCCACAGGCTATCTCAAATCTTTTGACTATTTCACATTACTTTTAATTTATATACCCTCCATTTTAATTTGATTATTCTATTTTAACTTGACATAGAGTTCAAGAAAATAGAAAAGGCTTTTAAATTTTGTGATCTTAAATTAAAAATATATAAAATATATTAAAATATCATTTAATCATGTGATTTTAAACATGTCATGCAGAAAGATAAAATTAGAAAATTACCCCAAAAAAAAAGATTGTAACAAATAGGACAAATAACTTAAAACAAATCGAGTAATTAAAAACTCTCCTCCTTTACCAAAAAAACCTAAATAAAATAAACCTAGTAAAAAGTAGTTAGAAACAAAAGGTTTATATAGATAATACGAACTTAATAAGATTTAAGAGTTGAGATTCCAATTTCAAGATTTAATTTAAAATCTGAAAGGTTATACAACAAAGATAGATGAAAAGAGAAACACCAACAATTGGAATTTTATGTGATCATTTTATTGAGGTTGCTCTTGGCTTAATATAGCCATTCACTTAACAAAACAGAGAAATACTAGGCCAACAATGATACTAAGTAGTTAAGATAAAGATAAAATCAGAAACATCTAACAATCCTAGAAAATAGGACTTCATGCAACAGCCCTTGACTAAATCAAAGGCAACAATCCTTAACCAACTCAAAGTTTTCAACATTCCCTCCCTTGAACTTATTCCTCTTGTCAAGAATCAGTTCGAATCGGTGCACATGCCAAACTCTTCACGCAGTTTCTGAAATGCTTCCACTTTGAGAGGTTTTGTCAGCAGGTCTGCAAGTTGATCTTGAGTGCCGCAAAATAAAAAATTAACGACTCCTTCTCTAGCAAGATCCCTTAGGAAATGAAATCTTATTCTTATGTGCTTAGAACGACCATGTAAGACTAGATTCTTGGACAACTTAATAGTTGAGGCATTATCACACATTAGCTTTGTACCAGCCGCCTGCACATGACCAATTTCTTTTAGAATCCTCCTCATCCAAATAGCTTGACAAGCACATGCAACGGCTGCAACAAACTCAACCTCTGTAGTTGACAAGGTGATGATAGGTTGCTTTCGGGATGACCAAGCTACTGCTCCTCCACTCATCATAAACACATAGCCTGAAGTACTCTTGCTATCTTCCATGTCACCAGCATAGTCACTATCAGTGAATCCAACCAGCTCACTAGCTGCTCCTCTTTTATAAAACACACCATAGTTCACCATACCTTTTAAGTACCTTAGTACCCTTTTTGCTGCTGCAAAATGTAGTTGTGTTGGACACGCCATGAAATGACTAATAAGACTTACAACAAACATGAGATCAGGACGAGTGGCTGTGAGATACATCAGACTTCCCACTATCTGCTTGTATTGAGTTGCATCCACGTTTATGCCATCTTCATCTCTTCCAATCTTTTGTCTTGGAACAATAGGATTACAAACTGAATTGTAATTTTCTATTCCAAATCGGTTAAAACTTCCGCTGCATACTTCCTTTGGCATATGAAAACACCATCAGATCTTTGCATCACCTCAATTCCAAGAAAGAATCTCATCTGACCTAAGTTTGTCATATCAAACTCCTTTTTCATGGAACATTTAAATTCATCCAACAACTCTTCATCATCACCAGTAAACAAAAGATCATCAACATAAATACTCACAATGAGAATTTTACCTCCCTTTCTTTTAACAAAGAGTGTTTACTCACTGAAACTGCTTTTGAAATCTTCCTTGATGAAATAGGACTCTATTTGACTAAATCAAGTCCTAAGTGCATGTTTTAGTCCATAAAGTGCTTTTTGTAGCTTATACATAAGCTGCTCACTTCCCTTTTTCTCATAACCTTTTGGTTGTTCTACAAAAACATCTTCCTTCAACTCCCCATATAGGAAAGCTGATGTGACATCTAATTGATACAACTTCCAATCCGTTTGAGCCGCAAAAGCTATGATCATTCTTACTGTATCCATGCTGGCCACAGGTGCAAAAACTTCAGTATAATCAATCCCATGTTCCTGAGCATAACCTTTAACCACCAATCTTGCTTTGTATTTGTCAACTTCACCAAGCTCGTTTAGCTTGGTTTTATAAACCCATTTTACTCCTATTTTCTTTGCATCAGCAGGTAGTTCCATTAAGCGCCAAGTTTGATTTCTTTCAATGGATTTGACTTCTTCATCCATGGCCAGTTTCCATTGTGGACTTTTGACAGCTTCCTCAAAGCTTGTAGGATCTAATATCATCAACATGGCCATGTTTGCTTCATCTTCTTCAGAAAAACCTTTGCCGGAAGTATAATCTGCCGACCACACATGTGGACGTTGATTTCTGCTTTCCTTTACTATCATGTCAGGTGCAACAACTGACAAATTATTTCCAGTTGGTGAATTAATGTCAACTTCTGTGACTTCTCCTTCTTGAGTTGTGTTCTCTTTTTCAATGTTGTCTCCCCAATCTAATTCAGTTAGTTGGTCTTCTTCAGAAATTGCATTCCAGTCCCACATACGATCTTCTTAAAAAATTACATCACGACTAACTATAATTTTTTTGGCAACTGGATCAAACATTATGTACCCTTTGGATTCACCACTAACCCCAAATAGAACACAACTCACACTTTTTTCTTCAAGTTTGGTTCTCCTAGCATCTGGAATGTGAACATGTCCCACACATCTAAACACTCAAAAATAATCAACTGATAGCTTCTCTCCGCTCCATGCCTCTTCTGGGCTCATATCTTTTACAGCTAGAGTAGGTGATCGATTTAAGACGTGAATCGTCCACCTAACTTCCTCAGGCCAAAAAATCCTAGGCACTTTCTTTTCTGTCAACATAGCTCTCACCAAGTTCATTACAGTACGATTCTTGCACTCAGCTACTCCGTTTTGCTGTGGCGTATAAGTTGTGGTCAATTGTCTTTTCACTCCATGTTGTTTGCAAAAATCATTGAATTCCGCAGAATTGAATTCTCCTCCTCTATCTGTTCTTAAGCATTTAATGGGCATCCCAATTTCCTTTTCCACAAGTGCTTTGAAACATTTAATTAAAGTGATAAATGTTTCTGATTTTTCCAAAAGAAAATAAGTCCATGCTTTCCTGGAAAAATCATCTATAAAACACAATAAGTAGCTCTTCTGACTGCTTGATGCTGGAGTAATAGGACCACAGAGATCCGTATGAACTAGACCCAATCTTTCAGTTGCTCTCCACTGACTCCATTTACAAATTGGAGTCCGATGTTGCTTGCCTTTCATGCATGCCTCGCAAGTGGCACTTGGTGCCACAATTTGTGGCAAACCCTTCACCATCTCAAAGTGCGCAAGACTTTGTAACTAAGATGGCCATAACGATAGTGCCAAAGAGTCAACTGATTTGTATTGTTGATTTGGAGATATCTTGCCTCAATATTTGTGGATGAGGGCTCAACAAGCAAAATAAACATTCGATTTGTATTCATAATGGATTCTGCCATCTTTTCTCTTTGTGGATGATGAACATTGCATGCACCATCCTTAAATAACACAACTAATCCTTTTTCTTGAAGCTGCCCAATGCTCAAGAGATTATTTGTAAGCTCAGGAACCCAATACACATTACCAATGGAATAACAAACTCCCTACAAGAATAATTTCACAATCCCCTTTTCCAGTGACCCTCATTCTTGTATTATTTCCTAGCTTGACAATGTAAGAGAAAGTTGTGTCCAAGCTTGAAAACAAATCCTGATTTCCACACATGTGATTTGAACATCCAGAATCCAAGAACCATGCATCGCTCCTCTTGGCTTCATGTAGTTCTGTATAGGCCATTAACAACATCTCATCTTCTTCTTCCAATTCTGCGTAATTTGCTTCCTTATACAACTTTGGACATTCGTACTAAAAAATTCCCAAGTCATGACATTTGTAACGTTCAACCGTTGCTTTGTTGAAAGTTGTTCTTCCTCTTCCACGTCCCCTTCCCCGGTGGGGTGCTCTCCCTCTATTGCTTGTTCCTGAATGGCCTTCTACTTTGAGAACTTGATCCTCATTATCATTGCTTGGTCGATGGAATTTTTGTTCATGCACCACTAACGAACTCTGTAATTCATCGATAGACATGTTATCAGTATCTTTTGATCCTTCGATGGATACTGCAACATATGTGAACTTGTCAGTTAGAGTTCGTAAAATTTTCTCATCTTATTTGAGACCATCATCACTCTTGCGAAATACTCAGTGATGGTTTCATTCCTCTTCATTACTAAAACCTCAAACTCTCTTCTTAAAGAGTTAAGAAGAGATTTCTACACCTTCAAATTTCCTCCAAATTTCCGCTTCATCGAGTCCCAAACGATCTTGGCTGTGTGACGATCCAAGATTTGTTCAAAAACAGTTCGATCAATTGCTTACAACAGATAATGCTTGACTTGGTGATCCTTGATTCTAGCATCGTCGAGTTGTGCCTATTGTGTTTCAATTAGTCTCGTCCCTTCTCTTGGCTATTCAAAACCAATCTCCACCAAACTCCATAGACCTTTTGCCCTAAGCCGATTTTCCATCAGTTCACTCCAGTGGTCATAGTTCCATCAAAGTGAGGGATCTTTGTGAGAGTCTTGTCCTCGCTCATTCTCTCTCAATTTTTCTGATCACTCAAAGATTGCTACTTCTTTTCTACGAATCCAGTGAGGGCTCTGATACCAATTGAAAGGTTATACAACAAAGATAGATGAAAAGAGAAACACCAACAATTGAAATTTTAAGTGATCATTTTATTGAGGTTGCTCTTGGCTTAATATAGGCGTTCACTTAACAAAACAGAGAAATACCAGGCCAACAATAATACTAAGTAGTTAAGATAAAGATAAAATCAGAAACATCTAACAATCCTAGAAAATAGGACTTCATGCAACAGTCCTTGACTAAATCAAAGGCAACAGTCCTTAACCAACTCAAAGTTTTCAACAAAATCAACATCTGTTTATGAAATATGCAAAAAAATTTAATTTGAAATCATGATTTAAATCTCAAGTTCTTCAAAAATTAGAATTTTAAATTTCAAACTGTGATTTTGATTTCTTTAAAATGTAAACTTGACAAATATATTTATATTTTGTAAAACAAAAATACCCATCATTTTAAATTTCGTAAAAAAAGATTCATATTTAACGTGAATACATTGTTTGTATCATATGGAAGAATTATATTAAAGAATAATGAGTTACTATTATTGTTGATTTTTGGATCAATAAATATTTGTAAAATTATGTGTATTTGAAAATTTGTAATAACATGTAATCGTGATCGAGCAATCATTTATGAAAGAAACATGAAGATACATGACTTATTAATGTGACATCTTACGATATTATGATACCTTATTTATGATCGATAGTTTGCTCATTTGATAAGATTTTAGAAGAATGATTTTTTTTTATATAATTTTCACAAATTATGAAGATTTTCATGTTTACGAAAAGATATATATTATTTAGAAAAATTCAAATAACATTTCCAAATTTTTTAAAAAATCAAACTAATTTTAAATTATAATTTGTATCATGTCCAAAGGACCCTTACGCATGTTGATTCTTCTACATTCGATCCACTATTTATAGGGAGGCGTTGTGGTCGGACTATTTCACTCTTACCTATAAGTTTTGAGTTCGAACCATTGGTATAGAGAAAATCCTATTGGAGTGTCACCCTCAAATAGATCATGCAATATGCTATTTTAATTTAATCGGAGCTCTAATATAAACTATGAACTTCGGACACTAGATAGAAAATTAATAAAATAGAAAAAAACACAAGAACTTTATATTATACTCCCTCTATCCCATTTTATGTAAGGTAGTTTGATTCGGCACGTAGTTTAAGAAAGAAATGAAGACTTTTAAAACTTGTGGTTCAAAATGAATGATAGAAATTTGTATGACTGTAAATCATTTTATTAAGGATAAAATAGATATTTTATAGTTAAATTGTTACTTAATATAAAAATGTGTCATTCTTTTTGGAACTGATAAAAAAAAAAAGTAAGTCACATAAATTGAAATAGAGGGAGATAAATTGAAACAGAGCGAGTATGTAATTAGAAGATGTTATAATGGGTGGGCATATGCAAAAAATTGAGCTTCCATATGTATTGTATATGAAAATGCAATGATGGCATGGCATACCCCAAAAGAGAGAGAGCAATATACTACTAATATTATAGAGAGAACGTGCACGCATAACGAGGCTGATTTTGTCCTCTCATTCGCCCTTTTTTTTGAGGCTCTGTGTTTTGTTTTGTCAGTTTGTAAAACTTGACGCGGTTTACGTCTCAAATAAAATGTTATTATAAACAAAAATGACAAAAATAAAGCTCTTTGACTTTTGACTTCAATATATATACTGCTCAAAACAGTTTCACAAACTTACAAATTTTACTATTGTTTTTTTTATTATATTCCATATGAGATTAGCTCACCTCACACAAGTTTTATTTATTTTATTACTTAATTACACAACTTATTTTATTATATATATTTTAAAAAAAATTTCTATCGTTTGAAAAAATTACAAAAAATTCTATCTCTTATATTCTTGGAAACATCACTCTTATGCGATGTATCAGGACCTCAAAACGAAGGTAAAATATGAGGACGCGATATATCATACATTGAGTGATGTATCCGAACAATAACATAGTCAAATTTTTTATTAAGGATGTCCAAGAATAATAATGTGTGGCTGTCCAAAAAAATATTACGCTATTTGACGTTCGAACCCAAAACACCTTCCTTCAAATGGACACTCATTACCACTGCTCTAAAGACATACCTTTTGTCAAGGATATACAACGTAATTTTCCGACAAAGGGCATACAGTTAGACACCTGGAGTGACTTTAGCTACGCCCCTGTATTCGAAATGGAATGCAATGTAGCGGAAGGTTGAGTGATATATCCAAAATCGGAATGCGATGTATCGGGACATTGAGTGATGTATTCGAAATCCTTAAATTTTAAGGAATTTTTTTAATATGAAAAAAATTGGAATAAGATGTAATTAGTTCTTAAAACACAATGAAACGTGTGTAAAATTTATAACAAAAATTTAATTAAAATTATTTTTTTCTTTTAAAAGAATTTCTACTATGAGGCTAGAAGCAGGCACGTCTTGGACAACATGTCTGCTTCTAGCCATTAGAATTATATTTAAGGGTAATTTGGTTGCCTCAAATTATTATTTTTTGGGTGCTTTAACCGGCCGCAATCATCGCTGAGTGCTCTCATATTGCCTTTGATTCTTTCAATTTCTAGAGGAGTTACTTTGTCAACCGATATATTGGCTCTTTCATCTCTACGCTCCCAATTAATATACATACATAATTTGTTGCTATCAAAATAATTACAAGAAAGTTAATAACAAATTCTTATAAAATTATAATTTTTTTTATGATGTAAGTTTGGTCAATTAACCTACATATAATAATATTAATATAAAAAATATTCTAAAGGCATTGAGAGAATAAATCTCGCCTCAAATTAAATTTGTGATTGTGAATGTTATTGTGTTGTGTTTGACACGAGAAAAACTTCTATTTATAAAAGTCCAAAACTTTTGTTCAAGAAATGATAGATATAAAAGAATCTTTTTCTACCAAATAAACTTTTTAAAAAAAAGTAAAACACAATTATGAGGTAGAATTTAATTAAGATAGTAAATTTATGCTAACCGTAACACAATTTAATTGTGTTTTTAATTCTTTTTTTGGTTCATTTCATTTATGCTACTATATCTAAGTTTTCTTGAATTCTAAGGCAATATTATGTTACATTTCAATTAAAGGGAAAAAAAAATAAAAAGACCAAGCATTCTTCTTTTTTTTCTCATTTAAACTTAAAATTTTAAATCGTTCACACTTTTGAGGTTCATTTCAAGTGCATTCCGAATGTTAAGAAGAATAAAGACCTTTTTCAAACTAGAGCCAAATTAATTTCTTCTATCTAAAGACAAAAATAAATGTTTAAAGAATCTTTAATAAAAATAATGTAAAGTTGTATCTAATTAATTTATTTCATCATCACATGACTAGATACTAGTAGAGTAGTCGGTAGCTCAAACATTATCAATTAAACTTATCATTTTTAAATTAATAATGGTGAATATTCTAAGTAGATGATAACTAGATTGACCACTACAAAGAATCGAAATTGAAATTAAAAAACATAACATAAAGAGGTCACACCTAGTCCAAATAATCAAAATTAATTTTCCACAAAATCTTATATATTCCATTAAAATCTTGGAAATGATTTGTTTTTAATTTTAAACTAAGAATTGCAAGAATAAGGTGGTGTCTGTCTAGAATCTAAAGTCTACAGTTAAAAAAAAAAATCTTTTTAAAATATGACATTATATGTCCTTTATATAACCGTCCAATAGAAGAATGATACTAATTAACGATTATCTAGAAGAGAATCACCAAGTGCACTCTTCAAAATAATGGCAAACATAACAACTTTTGCACTAAATTAATTTCATATAACATGCCCCATTTAATGAATCAAGAACTCCAACATTTAATTTTCTACTATGAAGAAAAATTGCAATATAAAGAAAAAAGACATGTTATTTTTAAGGGATATTTTAAACGAACATGTTTGAAAGATTGAAATCATGTTAAGGTCTTAGACATAGTCCTTAGTCCATGTGACGATATTTGCCTAAATATAGAGTTTTAAATTATTTTTGCAACTTTTAATTTTAAATAAGCTGTAAATATTTGTATGACTATTAAGATATAAAATAATATTATCAAAGATAAATTTGCAAATTCACAGTTAAATAAGAAAGTATGAAATATAAGTGGGGATAGTTGGAGTAGTATTTTGTAATGTCCCATTTTTTGTGAATTTTTTTATAATTGTGAATTGACTATTTTGCCCTTCTCCTTAGTGATTTCATGTTTAGTTTGTGTTGCGGGAATGGTTGGTGTGGTCCTCGATGCGATCGGGTGTATTTTTAGTGATTTTGACCCTTTTGAGTAGAGAATTCTTGGTATGGTTGACTTTGGTCAATATTTTGAATTTTGACCATCGGATGGGAATTCTGTCAGTTTCATCGCATTAGAAAAGTTGAGTTTGATCTAGTAAGGTGGTTGGTTAGGTTTTCGAGACCTTAGTTTGAGTTTCAGACATTTGGGCAAAAAGTTGTGTTATAAGCCTTAAGAATGGTTCAAGAGGGTAATTCTGTCATTCGACCTCTTTTCGAAAAGCTGACGATTCCATTGAGTTAGGATGTGAAATTTGGTGGGGTAGCATGTCCACTTTATTTTTATTGAACTCCAAACAATTTCTGAGGATCCATTCGGAGGCATTAATTTTCCTTGTGTAGAGTTATGGGTTTTTCAGTTCTGGTGGAGGTCACTTTGACCTTCACGATCGCGACCCTTAGGTTCGAGATCACGAATTTTCATCTCCGCGGTGTTCATGATCGCAGCTCATAGGCTTGCGTTCGCGATGAAGCCCTTTCCTTAGCCTTCACGGTTGTGGACAGGGCCCTCACAATTGCGATGTGTACCTCTGTTCACTTTGCGATCAAGAGAGTTAGTGGCTCACGATCGCGATGATCATTTTTCACCCGGACATAACCTAAATTCGGGATTCTTCTCATTTTTCTTATTCCACCATTTTCAATCTTTTGGAGCATTGGGGAGACGATTCTTCGGAGCATTTTTGTGAAAAATCATGTAGGTAAGCTTTCTCTACCAATCCTTTGTTGATTTCCAATTTTATCTTCCAAAAATACCTTTAAATCATGATTTCAATATGAGTTTTGAGGGTTTTCTCCTAAGTTTAAAAATTCGTATTTTCATGAATTGGAACTCGTTTCTGATCGATTTTAATGGGATTTTCAACCACAAATCCCTCTTAGCTTGTAGAACATGTTTTTCAACTAAAAATTTGATTCTACCCTTTCATTAAAATGGTTTTCGGACTATTTTACCCTCCAATTTCTAATCCTATCAATATAGATATCATTGAGCTCCTTTTGATGAACTATTTACATTCTTGATAGTTGGGGATCGTTTTGGCGATTGTGTGGTTGAGGAAGTGCTCTAATGGAGTTGTTTGAGTGAAATTTTGGCATCGAGGTAGGTTTGACTATCCCTCTTTTAGACTAAGATGGGTAAGTGATCTTTTTTAGGAAGTCAATTGTTAAATGAGTTGTAGTATGAGTTTTACCTTACAAACTTAGAGTTGTTAAGTGTTGACCTTCTTGTTTAGTTCATGTGATTCCTATTTGTGGTGCTTAACTTGTGTGGAGGCTCGTGTGATACCTTTCATTGTTGTTGAAAACCTGTGATATGTGAGTAATTGCTCGAGCGAAGGTCTGTGTGACTTATCCTTATTTGACATTGAGATTCCCAAGTTAGGGGCCTGAGTTAATAATTGATCATCTTAAAAATGAAAGAAATGCTTTCTAAGTGGCAAAGACTGATTTCAAATGGATTCCTCCGCTATCCCTATCAGTTGAGGACGTATTTTATGACTTGTGACTTTGGAAATTTTATGCTATTCAAAATCCTTGATGAATTGATTATGCCTTTGTGTTGTATGTGGTGTGATGCATTCATCCTCATTCAACATATCATTGTTCATGGGAACATGAGAAAGTGGAGAAATACTATTTTTAAGTAAGAAAATGAGACACCTCACTTTTATCCTTGACCACGAGCCAGGTGAAAGTTGATGAGCTATTGAAATTTAGAGATTAGTATATGGACTACAAGTCCCCCATGGGTCCTTGTCTGGAAGCTAAAGTTCGATAAGGTGTATACGACAGATTGTGCGACAACCTTGATTCCACTACATTATTTCGTCACTCATTACATACATTGGCAAGCTTTGTTGTGTTGTGTGACTTGTTTATCTGTATCCTTTTGTGTTTACTTTATTTTAACCGTTATTATATAAATTGGTGGCATTGATGTCAGAATGGGACTTTGTTGCGTGTAGGTGGAAGTGTTTTCATAGTTCATTTTTTAAGTTTGATTAGTTGCTTATACTCAGTTGGTCTAACATATGAGTGCATATGGATTGTACTCACCCCTAATCCTGTTATCCTTTTGATGCATATCCTAGGCAGGGTGATCTTCGTAGCGGTTGATCGGATCTAGCGATTTCTTCTCATTCGGAGTTGTGGGGACTTCCTGCTTCTGGATCGCCATTGGTCTCCATCTATTATTTACATTCTTTAAATTTCTTTTCGAAGACTTGAGATCTATTCCAGATTCTAGAAATGTATTAGATTCTCTTTATACTTATGCTACCAGGTTTCAGGATATTCTTTGTTGTTTCTTTTCTATTGTGGCCTGAATTTCGTATGTGTTATTTCATTCGAATCACACAAATTTTTGGGTTCTCTAGGTGTGTGTCATCATGACCTCATCTTTTGGATCGTGACATAAGTACAGTTAACAATTAAGAACACCAATTAAATTTACTTTATTTATTCGATATTTAACAGTAAATGAATAGTGTTATAAACATATTTGTATTATAGTGAATGTTTATTATGTGGAGTCCTTCGGAGAAAAATAGGAATCCTACTTGGGACCAAGTCATATTTTCCCTATAAATAAAAGGGTTTTTCTTCATAGCAAATCAGATCTATGAATCCTTGAATAATATTCAAGAGGAATAAGAAATATTCTTTCTTCTTCCTACTATATTCTTCTTATTATTTTATATAGTTTCATAACACGTTATCAGCACGAGACTCTATGGTTCTAAAGATTGAAGTTTAAGTTTGTAGGCTAAGGTATTATTTATTTTCCTTCCTTTTAATATGACTAATCTTACGAAACTTGAGTTTGTTTCACTTCATAGTTCGGGCAAGAAGAACTACCTGTCATAGGTATTGAATGCTATGGGTCTTTGAGACATCATTAAAGATAAAAATAAAGCATAAGAGAAAGGATGTGCTAAAACTATGATATTCTTGCGTCATCATCTTGATGAAATTTTGAAAATTGAATATCTCACAGTCAAGGAGTAACTTTTTTTGTGGAAAAGCCTGAAAGAAAAATATGACCACTTGAAGATGGCCATACATCCAAAGCACGATATTGTAACATCCCGCCTTAGAAAGAGCTAAATATAGAAAAAACTAATTTGGAAAGAGCCAATTTGAGTTTTGTTCAAGTTAAGCTTAAGTTATGAGTTTTGGGTTCAAATGACCATAATTTTCAGTACAAGATGAGTTAATTGGACCATAAGGTATCAAATGAAAGGTCTTGGAATCCTCTTTCCAATGCCACTGAGTTTGCTAAGTTTCGAGTTCGGATGAGGGAGATAAGCCCATTTGAAGTTAGCCTTTCCAGTTAAGGAAAGTTACCCAAATTAATGAGGGGTATTTTTGTCTTTTCCTTATCCCATTAGCTTATAACGAATTAAGTAATATTTTTGGGGTCAAATCTGATTTGGTTCAGTTTTCATAATCCCAAATACGCTTAGGGTTTTGAGAGGAGTTCAAGAAGAGGAAAAGTTCAAGGCGTTCATTAAGATTCGGGAGATTTATCGAGGGATTTCGCCAAATTAAGGTATGTAAGTTTTCATAGTATTGGGTTCATTCACCCACACACCAATCATGATTTACATATTCGAATCCATCCGTAAAGATTGATAAATTTGAGTTCTTGATGAGTTTCTTGAAGTTTGTGATCTATTCTTTAAGTATGAGGTTTTGTTGAGTTCTTGCAATGAGAATCTTGGTTTTGAGTATTGTTTTTGAGTAATTTAGGGTGGATTTCATTTTAATTATGTTGGGTCTAAGAATCCATAAGAGTTTGAGGGGAATTGTTCGATTCTAGAGGAGTTAGACATGAAAACAAAGTAAGAAAATTCGTCAAAATTCTTGGAAAAAGGGTGGGGTGCCGTACCACTCAGTGCGCCCCAAGTAAGTTTTTGTAGTTTGGGTCCTTGGGCGCCTTTCCACTCAGTGTGCCCCAACCAACCTTCAGTAGTTCAGGGGCTGGTGCCCCACGCCACTCAGTGCACCAGGGTCGCTAGGTCCCCTATCCTTCTGACCTTCTTTCCGTGTGAGTTCCCTCGAATTGTAACTATATTTTCTACTTGATATCCACACTCTAAAATACTTTTAAAAATCGAGAGATAATTCATAACATGAATCATAACCTTGAATTCATAATTCAAATTCAAGGTAGAGTTAAGAGTCAAGTTTTGAGGATTCTTTCGAGTCAATTTGAGAAGTCTTTTACAACCTTTTAAAACTTTTTTTAGGACTTGAGTAATTGAGTTTGAGCATGATGAGAGTTGAGTTCATTTTTTTCAAAATGATATATGAGAACTAAGTATTCCGAAGAGTAAATGTTTTTACATTTAAGATGAGAGGAAACACCGATTTCCAAAAGAACTTATGAGCAGTTTTGAGTAGTATCTCTTTTTAGAGAAATCTTTTGAGTAATAATCTCAAAGTTGAGGATGAGGAAATGTTTTCTTAAAAACATATGAGCTAAGATATATTTTTGGAGTAGTATTGAGCATCGATATTGGGGAGAGTTCAAAGAAATCACATCCCCCATAAATCATGTAGCCAACGTGGGTAAAAATGGTCATACTTTTTAGACGATTCCTTATTTATTTCTAAGCATAGATTAGTGGATTCACTTAGTTGAGGAGTTCTATATCCTGACAAGGTATACGACAGTTCTGGCAGCGTGAGTGAGATGTTGTATCATCACATAGCTCATAGTGATAGTTATCGGTAAGAGAATCTCACACACAAAGTTGTTTTGTATTTTTGTATACAAACTGAGTTATAATTGTATTTTTAAATACACTGAGTTTTTATCTACTGATTTAAATTCTTTATATAAACTGCATTTTTATCGTCATTTTATATTGCATTGAATTGAGTATCCATGAGTTGAGGTTGAATTGAGTAGAGTCGAGGTGAGTGTGTCTCCTTTTTATCAGTTCAAGCTTGCATGTTATGTTCAATGTTCCCCTTACATGCTCGTACATTCCATGTATTGACGTCATTTGGATGCAGATACAAGTAACCAGGATCATCAACCAGTGCTTCGTTGATCCAGTCAAGTTCCAGAGTTGTTTGGTGAGCCTCTTTGCTTCCGGAGGATCCCTTATTTACCTTCATCTATTTAAGTTTTGTTAGGATGATCGGGGGTCTTGTCCCGAAATCCCTCATAGTATTAGAGGCTTCATAGATAGATCAACAGTAGTAGTTCAAGAGTCTTTTCATTTCTACTTTTAATGTTTAAAGACTTGAATTTCCTTTTTGGCCAGTTGAATGTTTTATTTTAAAAATATTTTGAGTATTTCTTTGAGACATTGAGTAAAGTTGTGCTTTTGAGTTCATCTTTTTTATGAGTAAGTCTTCCGCTAATAGTTTAGCCAGACCAAGAGTTCGCGTGGGGCAAACAATGGTTCTCAAGTGTCGGCCACTTCAGGGTGTATGATCGGGGCGTGACAAACTTGGTATCAAAGCCCAAAGTTCAATAGTCTTAGGGTGTCTATGAATCCGTGTTTGTAGAGTCCTAGTTAGCTGTGTGAAGCACGCCATATCTATAATTAGGAGGCTGCGACATTTAGGAACTATCTTACTTCTTTCATACTCTTTTAGTGCGATAGAGTTCGACTCTATAAAGTTTCTTTCTAATTCGTGCTTGCGCGTATCTTTCAGATCATGCCTCCACAAAGAGTTGTCTGAGGTCGTCCTGCTAGGAGGAATGCTGATCCCCAAGATCATGGGGTCCCCGATGCACTAGAAGTGCAACCCCAACGATAGGTCACAAATGTTGAGTTTTGGGATGCTATACGGCTATTGAGTCAAGTGGTGGCCAGCCAAGCTGGTTACCAGAGAGGGGATCGACAGGATGTGGCTGATACATCTAGAATCTGTGAGTTCTTAAAGATGAATCCTCCAGGTTTCACCGGTTCAAGTGTCACTGAGGATTCAGAAAACTTTGTGGAAGAGCTACAAATTTTTTTTGAGGTTATGCATGTTGTTGACGCTGAGCGAGTGGAACTAGCTGCATACCAATTGAAGGGTTTTACTAGAACCTGGTTTGACTAATGGAAGAAGAATAGAGCTGAAGGTGCACCAATTGTGGGCTGGGCTGTGTTCTAAGAGGCCTTCATGGGGCGCTTCTTTCCCTGTGAACTGAGAGAGGCAAATGTAAGAGAATTCCTCACTCTTAAGCAAGAATCCATGAGTGTGCATGAGTACAACCTCAAGTTCACTCAACTTTCCCGTTATGCTCCGGAGATGGTTGCTGATATGAGTAGGATAAGTCTGTTTGCGTCTGGATTGTCTCATCTGTCAAGCAAAAAGGGTAAGGCTGCGATGTTGATAGGGGACATGGACATAGCAAGATTGATGATCCATGTGCAACATGTTGAGGAAGATAAGCTGAGGGATAGAGAAGAGTTTCGACACAAGAAGGCTAAGACAACAGAAAATGAGTCTAGGCGGCAGAAGAGTAATACAAACCGGTCATCCTTTCAACACAAGCAAAATGGACCTGCTCCATCATCAGCTAATGCTCTTGCACCAAGGAACAGAGGTGAGTTCAAGAATCAGAATTCGCAGAATTTCAGAGCTAGACCTGCACAGTCTCAAGGTAGTGTGGCACAATGAGGTAATGAGACTCATGCATGTGCTAAGTGTGGTAGGAACCACTCAGCAACATGTCGTGATGGCTCCGCTGGTTCCTTCAAGTGTGGTCAGAATAGTCACTTCATGAGAGAGTGCCCAAAGAACATGCATGGTAATAGTAATGGGGAAATAGAGCCAAATCTTATTCAGTGGCTCCGCCAGATAGAGCTGCACCTAGAGGAGCTACTTCGGGGACACATGGAGGGGCAAACCATCTGTATGCTATCGCTAGTCGCCAAGAGCAAGAGAATCACATGATGTTGTCATTGGTTTGATCAATGTTTTTACTTTTGATGTTTATTCTTTGCTAGATCCAGGTGCGAGTCCATCTTTTGTGACTCCATATATAGCTATGAGGTTCAATATTATTCCCGAACAACTTCTTGAGCCCTTCAGTGATTCCACACATGTTGGTGAGTCTATGATAGCTGAGAGAGTTTATCGTGATTGTGTCATTTCCATCAATCATAAGGACACCATGGCTGACTTAGTCGAGTTAGACATGGTAGATTTTGATGTCGTTCTAGGAATGGACTGGCTTTATGCCTGTTATTCCTCAGTTGATTGTAGAACTCGAGTAGTTAAGTTCTAGTTTCCTAATGATCCAGTTATTGAGTGGATGAGTAGTTCAGCAGTGCCTAAGGGTCATTTTATTTTGTACCTTAAGGCAAGAAAGTTAGTTTCCAAGGGGTGCATCTATCACTTAGTCCGAGCAACACCACCTATTCAGTCAGTTCCAGTTGTGAGTAAGAATCTAGAGATTTTTCCAGATGATCTTCCCGGAGTCCCTCTTGAGAGAGAAATAGACTTCGGTATATATATTCTTCATGATACTCGTCTTATCTCTATTCCTCCATATAGAATGGCTCCAGCTGAGTTGAAAGAGCTAAAAGAGCAGTTGAAAGACCTTCTTGATAAAGGTTTCATTCAACCAAGTGTCTCACATTGGGGAGGTCCAGTCTTATTTGTGAGGAATAAAGATGGTTCACTTAGAATGTGTATAGATTACCGTCAGTTGAACAAGGTTACTATCAAGAATAAGTATCCTCTTCTGAGAATCGATGATCTTTACAATCAACTTCAGGGTGCCACTTGTTTTTTTAAGATATACCTCAGATCAGGCTATCATCAGTTGAGAGTAAGAGAAAGTGATATCCCTAAGACAACATTCAGGACCCACTATGGTCATTATGAGTTTCTAGTCATGTCTTTCTGTTTGACTAATGCTCCTACAACGTTCATGAATCTTATGAACATAGTGTTTAGGCCTTATCTTGATATGTTTGTTATCGTATTCATTGATGACATTCTAATTTACTCGAGGAATGTAGAAGATCATGCTAGTCATCTCAGAGTAGTTCTCCAAACTCTAAAGGATAAGGAGTTATATGCTAAATTTTTTAAGTGCGAATTTTGGCTTGAGTCTGTGGCATTCTTAGGCAATATTGTTTCTGGTGATGGGATTTGAGTTGACACTCAGAAGATTGAGGTAGTGTAGAAGTGGCCTAGACCCACATCTCCAACTGATATTAAGATTTTCTTGGGATTGGCTGTCTATTATAGGACGTTTGTCGAGGGTTCTCATCTGATTCATCCTCGTTGACTAAGTTGACTCAGAAAAAAACAAAGTTTCTATGGTCTGAAGCTTGTGAGAAAAACTTTTAGGAATTGAAAACTAGGTTGACTACATGATAAACGCTCAACTACACCTCATCCAATACTAGGTCTAGGCGATCGTAATCTAGTATAAAACACAACAAAGAGTTGGGGTTTAACCCACATGAAGCTGTAGAAGTTCAAATTCAATTACGAAGTTACAAAGGTGGTCTAATAAGTTATAGGAATAGAAATTATCGAAATCATTTAGATAAGTCAAAAGGGTTGACACAAATGTCATATGGGGGGATTTGGTTTGTCAATTAGCAACTATAACAAGTATAAAAACAGGGGAAACAATAAGTAGAGAGGAATTCTCGGGGATGTGATCGATTATAGGCTAATTTCGCTATATGGGTAATTGTAATTTACTAACAATTGCTGAACCTCAGTGGGTAGGCTAGACTATAGATGCAATAGCTTTCACTCGAACAACTATTACGATTCAAGTGAGATCTCTCGAACCTCAACAAGCACAACACTATAAGCAGCCCAATACCTCAATTTATCTACTCTCTCGAGCTAGATAGGTAGAATCGAGTTAAGATTCACTCTCTCGAGCTAAACTCATAACAACCCAACCACTACAATCATCAATCAACAACCTTAGTTCTAGAACCTCTCTCTCAAGCAAGCCTAGAACACTAAATTAGAGTTGCATTTGCAACTACAATTCATAGATTAATACACAACTATCAATTAAACCCACTTCAAATCAGCGTTTAAATCATTAAACAACAATACCCATAAGCTAATTAAAGCAGTTAATCACATGATCACACCTCAAGAATTAGGGTTTTAGCCACACATCATAAAAAGGGAGAAACGATTACCAATTATGTTATCCATGAATTGGGTAATGGTTCTCAAATATCTACAATGCTTCAAATAAACTCAATTCGAAAACCCAATTAAAAATTCCTCAAAACTAAGTAAAACAAAGTCTCGAAAGAAAGCTCAAAGTTCTACAATGGAAAAATTATACAGGAAAATGACTGGACTGAAAATCCCTTTTCTGCTTTTTCACATTCAATGTGTAGTTTCCCAAATTTTGGTCTTCACGATTATTGGGCGAGGTTAGTCGAGCATCGCCGACCAAGTCGGCGATGCGCCCATGGTCCTATTCCATCGCCAATTTTCCTTGGCTCTTTAACCTCAGGATTCTGTAACTTTAAGCAATCAAGATTGAGGTCGCCGATCCACTCGACGGTCCGCCGGCTGTCCATGTCCGTCACCAAGTTTGTTCTTCCCCAGGGCTGGCACACTGGAACTTTTGGCAAGATGAAGACTCACTCGGAAGTTCGCCGAGTGGTCTTGGCGATCACTAGGACTGCCTTTCTTCAACTTCTTTAGCTTTTCTGCTCTTTTTTTCCTGATAATGTCCTTGCCTTGCTCTCTAGACTTTATTGCTACAAATCAACACTTTAACATTAGTTTAGAGCATAAATTAGGCATTGAGGACAATAAAACTATGGAAACAAAGCCCTAAATGAGTCGAAATCTGATACTCATCAACACCCCCAACTTAAACTTTTCCTTGTCCTTAAGTAAAACTCAAGATCAATTAGTTCAACAAGGATACCTACAAACAGTGCTACCCCAGACTCAACATAAATGCACACAACAGGTTGAAAATTTGCATGCAATGTTCAAATGTGCACTCTAAGTTTCAAATTGTGACTAACCATTATCAAATGGGCTCAAGCTCACAATGCTTGCTTAATATGCAAGTTCAAGCTCAACAAAAGCATTTGAATGCCCTCATATAAAAAATGATTCCATGCTCACACAAAGCACATCAACTTTTAGAATTTCGGAATCAACATAACTCACACTCTCTCAAAAACAAACACATGCATGACCCTAACCATAGGCTTGCCCTTATTTTACAGTCAACACCATTTTCAGCTCGCTCAAGATAACAAAGGTCTTTTAAGGCTTGTAACGGGGCCGAGTGCAAATGTATGATTATTTTGGTTTAATGACTTCTACCTTCATGAAGTATAGCCTACAAATCACTTTTCCTCCTTCTCTTAAACATTTTATGATGTTCACAATCCACGTTATTATTCATTTAAGCATGACTCATTGGATACCCCATTTCTTTTGCTCTTTCCACAAACTTTATTTCACAAACACTTCTCTTTTTCAATCTTTTTCATTTTCACCCTTTTCTTTTCTTTTCTTTTCTTTCTCTTTTTCTTTACATGGAGGGGTTCTATCTTTTTTAGCATAATCTTTCAAAGGCGGATTATTTTACATTCCTTGATTTTCCTTCTTTTTCACCACACCCCCAACTTAGGCTTTTGGCCTAAGTTGGGTATTTAAACGAACCAATACTTCATGAATGTTAAGGGTGATGGGCCAAAGAGGCCAAAGTTGTACATGTGTTTTCCAAAGAAAAGGATAGGCTCAAAGGGTGCCAAGCTAGGTTCACACTCTCACAAGGTGGCCACAAAGAGATATACTATCAATTTTTGGTTCACTCTTCTCAATTTTTTCCCAAGATCATTTCAATTGCTTGCTTTCATCAATCAATTGGACTAAAAAGGGGCAAGTTCTAGGTATCATTAAGCCCATAGTTCTAGCCAACCTCACCATACATGGCATTCGGCACAATCATCAAACAAGTCTCTACAATTTTCAGCTAGCGTGCAATGATCATCACAAGAGATCAACTCAACAACCGACTAGTCATAACGAGATGCTAGGAGTTCACATATGACCTATGTAACTCAATTTGCCTTATCATAGACGTACACTTATATCATTTAATTGAGAGCAATATTCAAGTCATCGGTATTGACGATAACCGACACTTGAATTTTGCAAGAGAACAACCACATTCACACATATCAAGATGTGGCAAATTTTAAAATCGGTTCAAACCAATTGCAATTCAAAACAACAGACAGACGCAATGGATCAAAATCACATATATATAAAAACACAAGATACGATCCAACATCCACAAAACAACACACATCCACAAAACAACTCAAAAGAGGTAAGAATGGAAATACCTCACCCCTCCAAATGCAAAGAAATAATAAAACAGTCCAAAAATGAAAAAAATGGAGTAAAATGGTCATCCTGCTAGGCTAAGCCTTGGTGAGCGTTGCATGTCGGTAACTCCATCTGTCCGGGCATCAATGCTCGGCTTAGCAACATCCTTGGCTCCACTAGAGCCCACTATCAAAGTATCTCAGAGTGATGCCTACACAACTGTCTCAACCATGGCCTACAGATCTTCTAGATTATCACACATGGCTGCGTAACCGAGCTTCTCCTCATCAGTCTCCGCCTCAGAATCGACATCTGCATCATCAACCTTAGCAACATCTCTGGTCGTGGAACATCTGTGCTCGGGATGTTAGGAATCTCAATCGTGCCGAATAGCATCAATAAATTTGTGGATATCAGCTCGTCCAAATCTTTCCTTAACCCAAGAACATCAGCTTTTAAGGTCATCACATCAGCAGAATCTCCCCGACCCTGCTCAGAAGTTGCAACCCTTAACGTAAGGGAATCCAAGGCAAGTTGGTGAGCATCTATCAACTCTTGGTGCTCTTTCATCTTAGCCCTAATTAGGGCTATGGTAGCAGCAATCGCTCGCTCTATCATCCTATGCACAATGGCCTCTACTCGAGAGGTACACACATCAGTAGTATGAGCCAAATGGCCAATCTTGTACAATATAACTTGGGTGATAGGAGGTCGGGAGGCAGCAACAACAACAATAACAACATTGGGAGGGGGTGCATTAGAAGAACTAGGGGGTGCAGAAGTAGAGGGTACAGATGTACTTATAGGCTCACTGGCCTGAGGAGAAAGTATTTGCTCGGTCGAAAGCATATCAACATCAACTACCAGGGATGTATCCACCGGTGCAACTCTTTATAGGCCTAGTCCCTCATGTATTTGGCCTCGATGCGTCAGATGTCATTAGAAGATGTGTGTGTCATCTCCACATCCATCTTCTTATTCCTTGGGATATGGGCCCGTTTACACAACTCGATGGTCAGCATTGGAAGTGGAAGAAAGGTTTGACTCTGTTTGGCCCTCATGGCCATCTCTTGCTCAATGAGTAGACCCAAGTTCAATCTTTGTCGATCCATGATAAAACCTAGATAGGCAACCTTCGGATGTCGCATGATCGTCTCATTATGCGAAGGCATGGTGGTTCTGCTAATAAACTTGAACCAGTATCTGGCAGCCACGTTTAAGTCCTTCTTGTCAATCGGTGCACCTGCCTTGATTCACTTCTGTGTCATATCAGAAATGAGGGGTGCCAACCAACCCTTTAGATCATCTAGGGTCTTCTTTTTTATGAGGTCGATGTAGTCATGCATGAAGTCCCATGAACACCCGAGTACCTCATTAATATCCGAGCTGTTACACTTCACTTTCTTCCCCCGAACCATCACATGATCTACTGGCTTAAACATGCTGGCCTTCTTTTTCCCTTTGGGAAATAGCTCCCCATAAGCCGAGTAGAAATCCCAGACGCAAGTAGGGATGTAAGAGCCTTGTCGCTTTGTGAAAACTTCAAATTTGTGGAACTTTAGAGTGCTCCACACTTTGGGATACCGGTCTACCATGAAGTCATGTGAACACCCGAGTACCTCATTAATATCCAAGTTGATACACTTCACCTTCTTCCCTCGAACCATCACATGATCTACCGACTTAAACATATTGGCATTCTTTTTCCCTTTAGGAACCAGCTCCTCATAAGCAGAGTAGAACTCCCGGACCCAAGTAGGGATGTAAGAGTCCGGAGGCGTTGTGAAAACTTCAAATTTGTGGAACTTCAGAGTGCTCCACACTTCGGGGTACCGATATACCACACCATCTGTAGACAACCTATTTTCCTCTAAAATGGTCCTCAAACCCTCGACCTTTAGTCTGTTGAGTAACCGGGGTGGAGGACCCTGAATTGGAGGAGGGGCTTGCATTACTGTCTAAGCTGGGGCGGGAGGAAAAGGAGGCATAGAAGGCACCGAGATACTGGAAAGATCATTCATAGACTTGGAGCGTAGCTCTGCTCTCCTAGCCTGTAGGAGCTTATCGTCGTCTGGTTCTGATACGAGGCTGGGGAACTGTCACCTGAATGGACCTCACTGCTAGAGAGGGTAAGGCACGTGGTGTAAATACCCCACTGTCGGAGTTTTTCTCCACTGGTATGGGTTGAACTGGGCCTTTGCCTTTTCCCTTTCCCCATTTTGGAGGAAGTTTAGTAATCGGGGCCTAGGAGGCTGCAACATCCTCATTGATCACTATCCCCCTAGCCCGTTTCCGGGGCGGTTGATTTCTTCCTGCGAATTTGGGTCTAGCCATAGTTGCAAAATAACTTTGAAAACATTAGATTTTGTTTAGAGAAAAAATCACAGTTCCAAGAAGACTCGCCGAACCGTTCGGTGAGTCGCCGACCCCATTTGGCTAGCCAAGTCGGGCTCGCCGAAAGTTCTTCAATAAAATATTTCAAAAATAAGCAAAGGTTGGCGATGCATAGGGTCGTTCGGTGGATCACCGACACCATTCGGCGAACTAGAAGTAGCTCGCCGAATGTTACAAAATATTTTCCAAAATTTGGGGTGCACAAATGTGATCAGAAGGGACTTTCGACGAGTCGCTGAGTGAACTCGGTGAGCTCAGGCATATCGCCAAAATTTACAAAAGTCAAGACAACAAAATAAAGAATTAAAAGGTGATCTAGGGATGATTAGGTGAACCGCTGAACCACTCGACGAACTCGACCCAGCTCGTCGAATAGTCCAACCAACCAGATTTCTATCCCGATCTTCAAAATCTAACCCGTAGCCCACGAAAACATAATTAAACAATTATTCCATGAAATTAGACTCAGACCCATAATACCCATGGCCACGAGGTACTAAGACTTCCCCCGAATTGGCCAAAATTGGCCAATTGACATCTTTTGCCCTTGAGAATGACGTCAACCGCTCTATCATCAGGAAAAATCTGACAATTAATACAATCCGGGGTGACTCAGACTTCACCCCCATTAGACCCATAGTAAAATCAACACAACACAACAATTTTAACATGCTTAGACATGAGATTTCACAACTTAAGTCCGATTAGCAATGATTTAGACTAAATATGGGCAAACGTTCACACCACACATTTAACAAATTATAATAAAGCACAGAGATCAACCACACATAGATTATGCATTCGATTTTTACTAAAATTGTAAAGCGGGGTTAGGAATACCAACCTTATATGCTAAAAATTTGAAATGCTAGGCTAGCAATGAATCTAAAAGTCCTCCCCGAGTTGTCAATCCCACACACAAAGCAAATAAAATAGTACAAAAGCAAGAAAATATGCGGTTGTGAATGTTTGGAAGTTGAAAAGTATGAAATGAGGGAGATTTTTGAATTTAAAACGGTTTGACCTTAAAGACCCTTCAGTTCGCGCGCATTTCGGCGCTTATGACTTACGTTGCTGACCCACTCGGCGATTTGCCGAGTGGAACTTTAGCCCACCAAGTTTTACAGAACCTCCAACAAGTTAGGTGGTTCAAACGGCGGTCCAAGTTAGGCTCGCCGACCTATTCGGCGAGTCACCGACTGGACCTTTGGCTCGCCTAGCTGCCATTTTCCCAAAATTTCACATTTCCAACCTTCACATTCAACGCCCGTTATTCAAATGCAATATTAAAAACATAAGAACTTGGGTTGCCTCCCAAGAAGCGCCTTATTTAACATCATGACACGACGAAGATACACATTCAAGATTCATTCTTGGGATTTGTCATGGTGTCACTCGATAGTCCTTCTTTTTGCCTTGGGTTCAAATGAGTGGAGATTTTATCTATTTGTGTCTGTAGCTACTTAATGGAAACCGAGTGAGAAGTGACAGTCTGATTGAGAGTTCAAACGTCATCCTTCATTCCTTTCAAAACTTTGTCTGACCCTTCCACTTTGTTGAGAATACGTGTAAGCATATTTTTCGTGCAGAAACTCTCCGGGTTCAACCTTTGCTGTTTAGGCTTTTGACGCTCATGGGGAGGTACATATCTCTCCTTGTCCCTATTTCTCTCCTTCCAATTAGTTCCACGCTCACGCCATTCCCTATCACGGTCTCTCCAATCGTCATCATGCTCTCTATTCCAACCTTGATTCCTGCCCGACCTTGTATAGTTCAGACGGAAACCACCATCTTGATTTGCATGGAAACTCACTTCCTCATTTTATAGAGCCCCAAAGTGTGCATAATCGGGGTTCTCCCTACTAACACCAACAACATTCACAGCTTTTGGACCACTACTCGTGACATGTTTTGATAACAAGTCCATTTGGGTCATAATCTTAGCCATGTTTTGATCTCGTTCTTGGTCTTTTTTAATTTGTTCTTTCGTCATCCTAAAGTTAAAAGGAGACACTTGATCCTATCTCGTGTACCAAGCACGATTGATTGTGGTAATGACATCAAGCAAATTGGATGCAATCTCAAAAGGCTGTTGCATGATACCTCCACGGACAAGTTGGTCTGCCACATCTTTGTTCACCGAATCTAGACTCCGATAGAAATGTTGTAGCAAGACGTTGTTTGGGAGTCCGTGAGTCGGACATTGGAGTAGAAATTTCTAGAACCGTAGCCAAGTCTCGTGGATTGGATCATCATCCAAGAGTTTGAAACCTTGTATATTTTCTCTTAATGACATCATCCTTGAAGGAGGAAAGAACATTATGTAGAACCCCTCAGTAAGGTCATCCTTCGTGGTAATGGAGTCCCTTGGTAGGTCGGCTAACCACTTGGTTGCCTCCCCTATTAGTGAAAAAGGGAACAATCGAAGTCGGACAGACTCTTGGGAGATGTTCTTGAAAGAAAAGAGGCCACAAATGTCTACAAAATTTTGGATATGGTCATAGGGATTCTCATGAGCCAAGCCTCCAAACAACCCTTTCATTTGCAATAGTTGCAGCATCGTGCTTGTCATGTGGAACACAACATTTGCCTCAACTAGAGGTAAACGGATAGCACCTACACCACCCAAGTGAATTTCATTGACATCATTCATATTGCCCAAGTCATCTTGGTGTCCAAGTTGGCTACCGTTACTTACGTTCACACTCATCTCATCCTCTGTTCACAAACAACCAACAACAAACACAAACAAAGTAAGTTGATTCAACTACAACACAAAAATATCACAATTTAAACTTCAATAAGAGAATTCTAGACACCACTCTCTGGCAGCGACACCATTTTTTATAAACGCTCAACTACACCTCATCCAATACTAGTTGTAGGCAATCATAATCTAGTATAAAACTCAACAAAGAGTTGGGGTCGAACCGTAGGGAGCGGTACAAGTTCGAATTCAATTATGAAGTTATAAATATGGTCTAATCGATTATAAGAATATAAATTATCAAAATCATTTAGATAAGTCAAAGGAGTTGACATGAATGTCAGATGAGGGGGATTCGGTTTGTTAATTAGCAACTATAACAAGTAGAAAAATAGGGGAAACAATAAGTAGAGAGGAATTCTCAGGGATGTGATAGATTAGAGGCTAATTTCGCTATATGGGTAATTGTAATTTACTAACAATTGTTGAACCTCAGTGGGTAGGCTAGACTATAGATACAATAGATTTTTCTCGAACCTCGACAAGCACAACACTATAAGCAACCCAATACCTCAATTTATCTACTCTCTCAAGCTAGATAGGTAGAATCGAGTTAAGATTCACTCTCTCGAGCTGAACCCATAACAACCCAATCACTACAATCATCAATCAACAACCTTAGTTCTAGAACCTTTCTCTCAAGCAAGCCTAGAACACTAAATTATAATTGCATTTGCAACTACAATTCATAGATTAATACAGAACTATCATTAAAACAACTTCAAATCAACGTTTAAATCGGTAAAAAACAATACCCATAGGCTAATTAAAGCAGTTAATCACATGATCACACCCCAATAATTGGGATTTTAGCCACACATCATAAAAAAAGGGAGAAATGATTACCAATTATGTTATCCATGAACTGGGTAATGGTTCCCAAATCTCTACAATGCTTCAAATAAACTCAATTTGAAAACCCAATTCAAAATTCCTCAAAACCAAGTAAAACAAAGTCTCAAAAGAAAGCTCAAAGTTCTATAATGGAAAAATTACTCAGGAAAATGAATGGATTCAAGACTGGATTGAAGACTTTTTTTCTGCTTTTTGAAATTCAATTTATTGTTTCCCAAATTTTGGTCTTCAGGATCATTACGTTAGGTTAGTCGAGCATCGTTGGCGATGCACCAATGGTCCCATTCCATCGCTGGTTTGCCTTGGATCTTTAACCTTAAGGTTTTATGACTTTAAGTGATGAGGATCGAGGTCGCTGATCCACTCGGTGGTCTGCCAAATGTCCATCTACATCGCCAAGTTGGTTCTTTCCCAGGGCTGGCGCACTAGAACTTTTGGCGAGGTGAAGATCCACTCGGTGGTTTGCCGAGTGGTCTTGGCGATCACCAGGACTGCCTTTCTTCAGATTCTTCAGCTTTTTCACTCTTTTTTTCCCGATAATGTCCTTGCCTTGCTCCTTAGCCTTCTTTGCTGCAAATCAACACTTTAACATCAGTTTAAAGTATAAATTAGGCATTGAAGACAATAAAACTATGGAAACAAAGCCCTAAATGAGACAAAATCTTAGACTCATCACTACTGCCCCAGTGTTGACCTTACCGAAGGGTACACAAGGTTTGTTTTGTGTATTTTGATGCGTCCAAAGTTGGATTGGGTTGTTCATTGATGCAGAATGGCAATGTTTTATCTTATGCCTGCAGACAGCTTAAGATTCACGAGAAGAATTACCGAACCCATAATCTAGAGTTGACTACTGTAGTATTCTATTTGAAAATATGGCGTCACTATCTTTATGGTGTTCATGTAGATGTGTTCACCTATCACAAGAGTCTTAAATATGTATTCAGTCAGAAAAAGCTTAATCTCAGATAGAGGAGGTGGCTGGAGTTACTCAGGAATTATGACATTAGTATTCTCTTTCACCTAGGTAAGGCTAATATTGTTGTTGATGCTTTGAGTAGGTTGTTTATGGGTAGTACTTCCCATGTTGAGGAAGATAAGAAAGAGTTAGCAAAAGATGTGCACAGATTTGCACGATTGGGAGTCTGGTTAATAGATTCCAATGAAGGAGGACCGGTGGTGATGAATGGGGTTGAATCATCACTAGTGTCCGAAGTAAAAGAGAAACAAGACCAAGATCCAGTTTTGCTTGAATTGAAGGCAAATGTTCATAAGCAAAAAGTGATGGCTTTTGAACAAGGGGGAGATGGTGTATTGAGGTATCAAGGTAGACTGTGTGTGCCAAGGGTGGATAAACTTCAAAAGATGATCACGGAGGAAGCTCGTAGCTCCAGATATTCTATACATCCAAGTTCCACAAAGATGTATCGTGATTTGAGAGTGGTCTATTGATGGAGTAGTATGAAAATGAGTATTGCAGAGTTCGTTGCTAAGTTCCTGAATTACCAACAAGTTAAGGTATAACACCAAAGGCCCGGTGGTATGGCTCAGACTATAGAGATTCCGAAATGGAAGTGGGAAATGATTAATATGGATTTTATTACTTGTTTGTTCGGTCTCACAGGCATCATGATTCTATTTGGGTGATTGTGGATCGGATGACTAAATCAGCCCATTTCTTACCCGTTGTCACGACCCGAGAGTACCCCCTAGTTGTAACATGGCGTATTCGACCCCGAAGGGGTCTTATACGAGCCACATAGTCATTCATTGCATTCAATAATGAAAATAGTGCGGAATAATAAAAAAAAACTAATTTACATCCACACATTTAAACTTCATTAAAACAACTTTAAAAACACACAGCGGAAGTCTAAGTCTCACATGGCCATCTTAGACACAGTCACAAAACATAAGTAGGGACAACCCTTTACAATAAAAAAAAGTCTATTACATGAACAAAAGAACTTAAAAGTCTTATCCTCGAATCCATGAGGACATACTAAGTCTTGGAGGAAAGCAATCCAACACTTCAAACTAGCTAGGAGGGATCACTTGCCGGAACCTACACTTATAGTAAAAATATGAAGAATATGGGTTAGTACACAAAATGTACTAAGTATGATGACCATGCAAGACATGCTTTAAAAGGGACATTTTGGTTAGAAACCATGCATTATGCCACTTTTTGAAGTACCATGAATAGTTGCATAAAAGACATACAATACAAGCATAAACATCAAGTAAGCCATAATATTACCTTTAAACAATTTCAACACGAAAACCTTTACCTTGGACCTTCACCTCAAGAAACCCTTATGCTATACCTCGTGCAATGTATGGATGTCGTCCCATACCACCATCCATACTAAGGCACCACATTAAGGTCACTTAAGGTAACTTATCATTCCTTTCTTTCA